>NC_058521.1:568855675-569155675 GCF_904849725.1 Hordeum vulgare subsp. vulgare
CTATATATCAATCTTCGTTTCCGGACCATTCCGGAAACCCTCGTGACGTCCGTGATCTCATCCAGGACTCCGAACAACATTCAGTAACCAACCATATAACTTAAATACGCATAAAACAACGTCGAACCTTAAGTGTGCAGACCCTGCGGGTTCGAGAACTATGTAGACATGTCCCGAGTGACTCCTCGGTCAATATCCAATAGCGGGACCTGGATGCCCATATTGGATCCCACATATTCTACGAAGATCTTATCATTTGAACCTTAGTGCCAAGAATTCATATAATCCCGTATGTCATTCCCTTTGTCCTTCGGTATGTTACTTGCCCGAGATTCGATCGTCAGTATCCGCATACCTATTTCAATCTCGTTTACCGGCAAGTCTCTTTACTCGTTCCGTAATACAAGATCCCGCAACTTACACTAAGTTACATTGCTTGCAAGGCTTGTGTGTCATGTTGTATTATCGAGTGGGCCCCAAGATACCGCTCCGTCACACGGAGTGACAAATCCCAGTCTCGATCCATACTAACTCAACGAACACCTTCGGAGATACCTGTAGAGCATCTTTATAGTCACCCAGTTATGTTGCGACGTTTGATACACACAAAGCATTCCTCCGGTGTCAGTGAGTTATATGATCTCATGGTCATAGGAACAAATACTTAACACGCAGAAAACAGTAGCAACAAAATGACACGATCAACATGCTACGTCTATTAGTTTGGGTCTAGTCCATCACATGATTCTCCTAATAACGTGATCCAGTTATCAAGCAACAACACCTTGTACATAGTCAGAAGACCCTGACTATCTTTGATCAACTAGCTAGCCTACTAGAGGCTTGCTAGGGATAGTGTTTTGTCTATGTATCCACACATGTATATAAGTCTTCATTCAATACAATTATAGCATGGATAATAAACGATTATCTTGATACAGGAATTATAATAATAACTATATTTATTATTGCCTCTAGGGCATAATTCCAATAGTCTCCCACTTGCACTAGAGTCAATAATCTAGCCCTCACATCACCATGTGAATTACATTGTAATAAATCTAACACCCATACAGTTCTGGTGTTGATCATGCTTTGCCTGTGGAAGAGGTTTAGTCAGCGGGTTTGCTACATTCAGATCCGTGTGCACTTTGCATATATTTACGTCCTCCCCTTCGACGTAGTCGCGGATGAGGTTGAAGCGTCGTTTGATGTGTCTGGTCTTCTTGTGAAACCGTGGTTCCTTTGCTAAGGCAATGGCACCCGTGTTGTCACAAAACAAGGTTATTGGATTCAGTGCGCTTGGCACCACACCAAGATCCTTCATGAACTGCTTCATCCAGACACCCTCCTTAGCCGCCTCCGAGGCAGCCATGTACTCTGCTTCACATGTAGAATCAGCTACGACGCTGTGCTTGGAACTGCACCAGCTTACCGCACCCCCATTAAGAATAAATACGTATCCGGTCTGCGACTTAGAGTCGTCCGGATCTGTGTCAAAGCTTGCATCGATGTAGCCCTTTACGGCGAGCTCTTCGTCACCTCCATACACGAGAAACATCTCCTTAGTCCTTTTCAGGTACTTCATGATATTCTTGACCGCCGTCCAGTGATCCACTCCTGGATTACTCTGGAACCTGCCTGCCATACTTATGGCCAGGCTAACGTCTGGTCTAGTGCACAACATTGCATACATGATAGATCCTATGGTTGAAGCATAGGGGACGGTGCTCATATGCTCTCTATCTTTATTAGTTGCTGGGCACTGAGTCCTACTCAATCTCGTACCTTGTAAAACTGGCAAGAACCCTTTCTTGGACTGTTCCATTTTGAACCTCTTCAAAACTTTATCAAGGTATGTGCTTTGTGAAAGTCCTATCAGGCGTTTCGATCTATCCCTGTAGATCTTAATGCCTAGAATGTAAGCAGCTTCTCCTAGGTCCTTCATAGAGAAACTTTTATTCAATCCAAAAACTCTACGTTGTTTCCAATCAGCAATATGTCATCCACATATAATATTAGAAACGCCACAGAGCTCCCACTCACTTTTTTGTAAATACAAGATTCTCCAACCACTTGTATAAACCCAAATGCTTTGATCACCTCATCAAAGCGTTTATTCCAACTCCGAGATGCTTGCACCAGTCCATAAATGGATCGCTGGAGCTTGCATACCTTGTTAGCATTTTTAGGATCGACAAAACCTTCGGGTTGCATCATATACAACTCTTCCTTAAGGAAATCGTTAAGGAACGCCGTTTTGTCATCCATCTGCCAGATTTCATAATCGAAAAATGCAGCTATTGCTAACATGATTCTGACGGACTTAAGCATCGCTAAGGGTGAGAATGTCTCATCGTAGTCAACTCCTTGAACTTGTGAAAAACCCTTTGCCACAAGTCGAGCTTTATAAACGGTCACATTGCCGTCAGCGTCCGTCTTCTTCTTAAAGATCCATTTGTTCTGAATAGCCTTGCGGCCCTCAGGTAGTACTTCCAAAGTCCACACTTTTTTTTCATACATGGATCCTATCTCGGACTTCATGGCCTCCAGCTATTTGTTGGAATCTGGGCCCACCATTGCTTCTTCATAATTCGCAGGCTCATTGTTGTCCAACAACATGATTGATAAGACGGGATTACCGTACCACTCTGGAGCGGCACGTGGTCTTGTCGACCTACGTGGTTCGATAGGAACTTGAACCGGAGTTTCATGATCATCATCATTAACTTCCTCCTCAACCGGCGTCGCAACGACAGGGGTTTCCCCTTGCCCTGCGCCACCATCCATAGGGATGAGAGGTTCGACAACCTCATCAAGTTCTATCTTCCTCCCACTCAATTCTCTCGAGAGAAACTCCTTCTCGAGAAAAGCTCCGTTTTTAGCAACAAACACTTTGCCCTCGGATTTGAGATAGAAGGTGTACCCAAATGTCTCTTTTGGGTAACCTATGAAGATGCACTTTTCCGCTTTGGGTTCCAGCTTTTCAGGCTGAAGCTTTTTGACATAAGCATCACATCCCCAAACTTTAAGAAACGACAACTTTGGCCTTTTTCCGTACCACAGTTCGTATGGTGTCGTCTCAACGGATTTTGATGGTGCCCTATTTAAAGTGAATGCAGCTGTGTCTAATGCATAACCCCAAAACGATAACGACAAATTGGTAAGAGACATCATAGATCGCACCATCTCTAATAAAGTACGATTACGACGTTCGGACACACCATTACACTGTGGTGTTCCAGGCGGTGTCAACTGTGAAACAATTCCACATTGTCTTAAGTGAGCACCAAACTCGAAACTCAGATATTCACCCCCACGATCAGACCGTAGGAACTTGATCTTCTTGTTACGATGATTTTCAACTTCACTCTGAAATTGCTTGAACTTTTCAAATGTTTCAGACTTGTGCTTCATTAAGTAGACATAACCATATCTACTCAAATCTTCAGTGAAGGTGAGAAAATAACGATATCCGTCGTGTGCCTCCATGCTCATCGGACCGCACACATCGGTATGTATGATTTGCAACAAGTCACTTGCACGCTCCATTGCTTCGGAGAACGGAGTTTTACTCATTTTGCCCATGAGGCATGGTTCGCACGTGTCAAGTGAATCAAAGTCAAGTGACTCCAAAAGTCCATCGGTATGGAGTTTCTTCATGCGCTTTACACCAATATGACCTAAGCGGCAGTAAACATGGCACTATCATTGTTAACTCTAACTCTTTTGGTCTCAATGTTATGTATATGTGTATTATCACTATCAAGATTCAATATGAACAATCCTCTCACATTGGGTGCATGACCATAAAAGATGTTACTCATATAAATAGAACAACCATTATTCTCTGACTTAAAAGAGTAACCGTCTCGCAATAAACAAGATCCAGATATAATGTTCATGCTCAACGTAGGCACTAAATAACAATTATTCAAGTTCATAACTAATCCTGATGGTAACTGAAGTGAAACTGTACCGACGGCGATTGCATCAACCTTGGAACCATTTCCTACGCGCATCGTCACTTCATCTTTCGCCAGCCTTCGCCTATTCCACAGTTCCTGTTTCGAGTTGCAAATATGAGTAACAGAACAGTATCGAATACCCAAGCACTACTACGAGAGCCGGTTAAGTACACATCAATAACATGTATATCAAATATACCTGATTTTTCTTTGGCCGCCTTCTTATCAGCCAGATACTTGGGGCAGTTGCGCTTCCAGTGACCCATACCCTTGCAATAGTAGCACTCTGTTTCAGGCTTAGGTCCACCTTTGGGTTTCTTCGTCAGATTGGCAACAGGCTTGCCACTCTTCTTTGAATTAACCTTCTTCCCTTTGCCGTTTATCTTGAAACTAGTGGTCTTATTCACCATCAACACTTGATGCTCTTTACGGAGTTCAGACTCTGCGACTTTCAGCATCGCAAACAACTCGCCGGGTGACTTGTTCATCCCTTGCATGTTGTAGTTCAACACAAAGCCCTTATAGCTTGGCGGCAGTGATTGAAGAATTCTGTTAGTGATAGCCTCTTGCAGGAGTTCAATCCCCAGCTCAGCTAGACGGTTTGAGTACCCAGACATTTTGAGCACATGTTCACTGACAGACGAATTCTCCTCCATTTGCGAGCATAGAATTTATCGGAGGTCTCATACCTCTCGATCCGGGCGTTCTTCTGAAAGATAAACTTCAACTCCTGGAACATCTCATATGCTCCATGACGCTCAAAGCGACGTTGAAGTCCCGGCTCTAAGCCATACAAGACTGCACATTGAACTACTGAGTAGTCCTCCTTACGTGTTAACCAAGCGTTCTTAACATCTTGGTCAGCCGTAGCGGGTGGTTCATCTCCTAGCGCAGCATTAAGGACATAATCCTTCTTCCCAGCTTGTAGGATCAACTTAAGATTACGAGCCCAGTCTACAAAGTTGCTTCCATCATCTTTCAACTTAGCTTTCTCTAGGAACGTATTAAAATTCAGGGTGACTGTTGCGTGAGCCATGATCTACAACACAAATATATTCAAAGTGGACTTAGACTATGTTCAAGATAATTAGAGTTTAACTTAATCAAATTACTTGCTAAACTCCCACTCAAAAAATACATCTCTCTAGTCATTTGAGTGGTTCATGACCCACTTACACTAGCTCAAGTCCGATCATCACGTGAGTTGAGTATAGTTTCAGTGGTAAGCATCCCTATGCTAATCATATCAACTATATGATTCATGATCGACCTTTCGGTCTCATGTGTTCCGAGGCCATGTCTGCACATGCTAGGCTCGTCAAGCTTAACCCGAGTGTTCCGCGTGTGCAACTTTTTTGCACCCGTTGTATGTGAACGTTGAGTCTATCACACCCGATCATCACGTGGTGTCTCGAAATGACGAACTGTAGCAATGGTGCACAATCGGGGAGAACACAATTTCGTCTTGAAATTTTAGTGAGAGATCACCTCATAATGCTACCGTCGTTCTAAGCAAAATAAGGTGCATAAAAGGATTAACATCACATGCAATTCATAAGTGACATGATATGGCCATCATCATGTGCTCCTTGATCTCCATCACCAAAGCACCGACACGATCTTCTTGTCACCGGCGCCACACCATGATATCCATCAACGTGTCGCCATCGGGGTTGTCGTGCTACTCATGCTCTTACTACTAAAGCTACATCCTAGCAAAATAGTAAACGCATCTGCAAGCACAAACGTTAGTTTAAAGACAACCCTATGGCTCCTGCCGGTTGCCGTACCATCGAAGTGCAAGTCGATATTATCTATTACAACATGATCATCTCATACATCCAATATATCACATCACATTGTTGGCCATATCACATAAAAAGAATACCCTGCAAAAACAAGTTAGACGTCCTCTAATTTCTTGTTGCATGTTTTACGTGGTGACCATGGGTATCTAGTAGGATCGCATCTTACTTACGCAAACACCACAACGAAGATATATGAATTGCTACTTAACCTTATCCAAGGACCTCCTCGGTCAAATCTGATTCAACTAAAGTTGGAGAAACCGACACTTTCCAGTCATCTTTGAGCAACGGAGTTACTCGTAGCGATGAAACCAGTCCCTCGTAAGCGTACGAGTTATGTCGGTCCAAGCCGCTTCAATCCAACAATACCGCGGAATCAAGAAAAGACTAAGGAGGGCAGCAAGACGCACATCACCGCCCACAAAAACTTTTGTGTTCTACTCGAGATTACATCTACGCATGAACCTAGCTCATGATGCCATTGTTGGGGAACGTCGCATGGGAAACAAAAAAATTTCCTACGCGCACGAAGACCTATCATGGTGATGTCCATCTACGAGAGGGGATTTACGATCTACGTACCCTTGTAGATCGCACAGCAGAAGCGTTAGTGAACGCGGTTGATGTAGTGGAACGTCCTCACGTCCCTCGATCCGCCCCACGAACCGTCCCACGAACCGTCCCGCGATCCGTCCCACGATCTAGTGCCGAACGGACGGCACCTCCGCGTTCAGCACACGTACAGCTCGACGATGATCTCGGCCTTCTTGATCCAGAAAGAGAGACAGAGAGGTAGATGAGTTCTCCGGCAGCGTGGCGGCGCTCCGGAGGTTGGTGGTGATCTAATCTCAGCAGGGCTCCGCCCGAGCTCCGCAGAAACGCGATCTAGAGGTAAAACCGTGGAGGTATGTGGTCGGGCTGCCTTGGAAAAGTTGTCTCAAATCAGCCCTAATAGCTCCATATATATAGGAGGAGGGAGGGGAGGCTTGCCTTGAGGCTCAAGGATCCCCAAGGGCTGCGCACCAAGGGGAGGAGGAGTCCTCCTCCAATCCTAGTCCAACTAGGATTGGAAGGTGGAGTCCTTCTCTTCCTTCCCAGCTCTTTTTTTTCTTTTCTCTTTGATTTTCTATCTATGGCGCATAGGGCCTTCTTGGGCTGTCCCACCAGCCCACCAAGGGCTGGTGCGCCACCCCCAAGGCCTATGGGCTTCCCCGGGGTGGGCTGCCCCCCTGGTGAACACTCGGAACCCATTCGTCATTCCGAGTACATTCCCGGTAACTCCGAAAACCTTCCGGTAATCAAATGAGGTCATCCTATATATCAATCTTCGTTTCCGGACCATTCCGGAAACCCTCGTGACGTCCGTGATCTCATCCAGGACTCCGAACAACATTCAGTAACCAACCATATAACTTAAATACGCATAAAACAACGTCGAACCTTAAGTGTGCAGACCCTGCGGGTTCGAGAACTATGTAGACATGTCCCGAGTGACTCCTCGGTCAATATCCAATAGCGGGACCTGGATGCCCATATTGGATCCCACATATTCTACGAAGATCTTATCGTTTGAACCTTAGTGCCAAGAATTCATATAATCCCGTATGTCATTCCCTTTGTCCTTCGGTATGTTACTTGCCCGAGATTCGATCGTCAGTATCCGCATACCTATTTCAATCTCGTTTACCGGCAAGTCTCTTTACTCGTTCCGTAATACAAGATCCCGCAACTTACACTAAGTTACATTGCTTGCAAGGCTTGTGTGTCATGTTGTATTACCGAGTGGGCCCCAAGATACCGCTCCGTCACACGGAGTGACAAATCCCAGTCTCGATCCATACTAACTCAACGAACACCTTCGGAGATACCTGTAGAGCATCCTTATAGTCACCCAGTTACGTTGCGACGTTTGATACACACAAAGCATTCCTCCGGTGTCAGTGAGTTATATGATCTCATGGTCATAGGAACAAATACTTAACACGCATAAAATAGTAGCAACAAAATGACACGATGAACATGCTACGTCTATTAGTTTGGGTCTAGTCCATCACGTGATTCTCCTAATGACATGATCCAGTTATCAAGCAACAACACCTTGTACATAGTCAGAAGACCCTGACTATCTTTGATCAACTGGCTAGCCAACTAGAGGCTTGCTAGGGACAATGTTTTGTCTATGTATCCACACATGTATATAAGTCTTCATTCAATACAATTATAGCATGGATAATAAACGGTTATCTTGATACAGGAATTATAATAATAACTATATTTATTATTGCCTCTAGGGCATAATTCCAACAGAAACCACCTTACCCTGCTAGGAAAAAGGATTATTCTAAAGCTCCAACTGTGATACGTAGGGGTTACATTAGACCACTTGCACCCCCTGAGGAGATTAGAGTTGAACCTAGTGTTGCTATTATCAAAGATCTCTTAGCCGAAGACATAGACGAGCATGTTATCAAATTCTGTGAGGACTCCACTAGAATTGCTAAACCTCACGTGAAAGACAAATACGGACCTGTAGTTGGTCTGCGTGTTGTTTCTGTCAAGATAGGAGATCACTGTTACCACGGTTTATGTGATATGGGAGCTAGTGTTAGTGCAATACCCCGTTCCTTATATGATGAAATCAAAGATGAGATTGCACCTACTGAGCTAGAACCCATTGATGTCACTATTACGCTAGCTAATAGAGACACTATCTGCCCTCTTGGAATTGTGAGAGACGTAGAAGTCCTGTGTGGTAAGACGAAGTATCCTACTGATTTCCTCGTCCTTGGTACTGCACAAGATAGCTTTTGTCCCATCATATTTGGTAGACCCTTTCTCAACACTGTCAATGCTCACATTGATTGCATTAAGCAGACTGTCACTATTAGTTTCGAGGGTGTGTCTCATGAATTTAACTTCTCCAAGTTTGGAAGACAACCCCATGAAAAAGAGTCGTCTGTTAGGGATGAAATCATTGCTCTTGCCTCTATTGCCGTACCTCCTACGGACCCTTTAGAGCAATATCTGCTTGAGCATGAAAATGATATGCATATGGAGGAAAGAGATGAGATAGATAAAATGGTCTTAGAACAATATCCTATTCTCAAGAATAATCTGCCTGTTGAACTGCTTGGTGATCCTCCCCCACCAAAGGGTGATCGTGTGTTCGAGCTTAAACAGTTGCCTGATACCCTTAAGTATGCCTATCTTGATGATAATGAGATATATCCTATAATTATTAGTGCTCTCCTCTCAGAGCACGAAGAGAAGAAGTTACTAAAAGCTCTGAGGAAGCATCGTGCTGCTATTGGATATACTCTTGATGATCTTAAGGGTATTAGTCCCACTCTATGTCAGCACAAGATTAAAACCGATCCTGATTCTAAACCAGTTGCTGATCATCAAAGGAGATTAAATCCTAAGATGAAAGAGGTCGTTAGATAAGAAATATAAAAGCTTCTGGAAGTAGGAATCATTTATCCTGTTGCTCATAGTGATTGGGTAAGTCCAGTACATTGCGTACCTAAGAAGGGAGGTATCACCGTCGTTCCTAATGATAAGAATGAATTAATCCCACAAAGGATTATTACTGGCTATAGGATGGTGATAGACTTCCGGAAACTGAACAAGGCAACCAGGAAAGACCATTATCCTTTGCCGTTGATCGACCAAATGCTAGAATGGCTATCCAAACACACACACTTCTGCTTTCTAGACGGTTATTCAGGTTTCTCGCAAATACCTGTTGCACTATCTGATTAGGAGAAAACCACTTTCACCTGCCCCTTCGTTACCTTTGCTTATAGACGTATGCCTTTTGGCTTATGCAATGTACCTACCACCTTTCAAAGATGTATGATGGCTATATTCTCTGACTTTTGTGAAAAGATTGTCTAGGTTTTCATGGATGACTTCTCCGTTTACGGGTCTTCCTTTGATAATTGCCTCAGCAACCTTGATCGAGTCTTACAGAGATGCAAAGATACCAACCTCATCTTGAACTGGGAGAAGTGCCACTTTATGGTTAATGAAGGCATTGTCTTAGGACACAAAATCTCTCAGAGAGGCATTGAAGTTGATAAGGCTAAGGTTGATGCAATTGAGAAAATGCCTTTCCCCACAGATATCAGAGGTATACGAAGTTTCCTAGGACATGCTGGTTTCTATAGAAGGTTCATTAAAGACTTCTCTAAGATTTCTAGGCCTCTTACCAACCTCTTGCAGAAGGATGTTCCTTTTGTTTTGATGAGGATTGTGAGGAAACCTTCGAAATACTTAAGAAGGCTTTGATAACCACACCTATTGTTCAACCACCTGACTGGAACTTGCCCTTTGGAATCATGTGCGACGCTAGTGCTTATGCTGTTGGTGCTGTTCTAGGACAAAGAGTTGACAAGAAGTTGAATGTTATTCACTACGCTAGTAAAACTCTAGACAGTGCCCAAAGAAACTATGCCACTACGGAAAAGGAGTTTTTAGCAGTCGTGTTTGCATGTGAAAAGTTCAGATCATATATAGTTGACTCCAAAGTCACTATTCACTCTGATCATGTTGCTATTAAGTACCTTATGGAGAAGAAGGACGCTAAGCCTAGGCTGATCAGATGGGTTCTCCTGCTACATGAATTTTATTTGTACGTCATTGACCGAAAGCGTGCTGATAACCCTGTAGCAGATAACTTGTCTAGGCTAGATAATGTCCTTGATGACCCACGACCTATTGATGACAGCTTCCCTGATGAGCAATTAAATGTCATCCGCACTTCACATAGTGCATCGTGGTATGCTGATTACGCAAATTATATCGTAGCCAAATACATACCACTCAGTTTCACCTATTAGCAAAAGAAGAAATTCTTCTTTGATTTGAGACACTACTTTTGGGATGATCCTCACCTTTATAAGGAAGGAGTAGATGGTGTTATTAGACGGTGTGTGTCTGAACATGAACAGGGACAGATCCTGCAGAAGTGTCATTCCGAAGCCTATGGATGACACCATGCTGGAGATAGAACTGCTCATAAGGTATTGCAATCAGGTTTCTACTGGCCCACTCTCTTCAAGGATGTGCGTAAGTTTGTCTTGTCTTGCGACGAATGCCAAAGGATAGGGAACATCAGTAAGCGTCAGGAAATGCCTATGAACTATTCACTTTTCATTGAACCGTTTGATGTCTGGGGTTTTGATTATATGGGACCCTTCCCGAGTTCCAATGGGTACACTCACATCTTAGTTGCTGTGGATTACGTCACTAAGTGGGTAGAAGATATCCCCACTAAAAATGCTGATCACCACACCTCTATTAAGATGCTTAAAGAAGTCATTTTCCCAAGATTTGGAGTCCCTAGATATTTGATGACTGATGGCGGTTCACACTTCATTCATGGTGTTTTCCGCAAGATGCTCGCTAAGTATGATGTCAACCATAGAGTTACATCTCCTTATCATCCTCAGTCTAGTGGTCAAGTGGAGTTGAGTAATAGGGAGATCAAATTGATCCTACAAAAGACTGTCAATAGATCTCGAAAGAATTGGTCTAGCAAACTTGACGATTCACTATGAGCTTATAGGACTGCTTATAAGAATCCCATGGGCATGTCGCCTTATAAATCTGTTTACGGTAAGGCCTGTCATTTACCTCTTGAGCTGGAACACAAAGCTTATTGGGCAATCAAAGAGCTCAACTTTGATTTCAAACTTGCCGGTGAGAAGCAGTTGTTTGATATTAGCTCGTTAGAGGAATGGAGGGCCCATGCATACGAGAATGCCAAGTTGTTCAAGTAAAAGGTTAAGAGATGGCACGATAAACGAATACATAAACGAGAGTTCAATGTAGGTGATTATGTCCTGCTATACAATTCTCGCTTAAGATTCTTCGCAGGCAAGCATCTCTCTAAATGGGAAGGTCCTTACGTTATCGAGGAAGTATATCGTTCCGGTGCCATCAAAATCAATAACACGGAAGGAAATTTTCCTAGAGTGGTGAATGGGCAAAGAATCAACCATTATATCTCCGGTACTCCCATAAATGTTGAGACCAATATCATCAATATCATAACTCCAGAGGAGTACATAAGGGATCTTTATTAGCTTGTTTCAGACCCTGAAAACGAAGAGGTATATGTTTCGGTAAGTAATTGGACTCCGAAGCTTTTCCAATAGAAAATTTCCTCCGTTTTGGAATTTTTGGAAAATTAGAAAAATAAAAAGCAGTCCGGAGAGTGCACGAGGCGGCCACAAGCTTGGTAGCCGCCAGCTACCCCCCTGGTGGCGGCTAGTGGGCACCTCGTGTGCCTCCCGGACTCTGTTTTCTTGCGGAGCACTCCTTCTGGTCCAGAAAAAAATCATTATATATACGCCCGAGGGTTTTGATCTCCGTATCACGTAGTTTTCCTCTGTTTTCGTTTCGAGCTTGTTGTCTACCGCAGATTTAGAGCAAAGATGTCTCAGGAATCTGTTGGGGAGAATGATCTTCCCCAAGTTCATGAAGAAGTAGATGCTGATCTGAAAAGAGTAGAAGTCACAGAAGCCAGGGACAAAGCTAAGGAGAAAACCCAAGCTAGGGAGGAAGTTCAACTTATGTTCAACATTGAAGACGTTGAAGGAGTAGATTTTCTCCAACCCTTCCTCCACGTGCTGTCTCCATCCTTGATTGAACTCTTGAGGTTTTGCGAAACAACTCGTGCTCGCAATATTTCCCTTTCTCGTGAAGTTGTTTTGCTAGAAAACCATGTCGCAGATCTCGAAGGTATAAATCAAAGATTGATAGCTCTCTTGGAATCAAAGGCAACAACACCACCACAATCACCACCAAAGGAAGACAACTAAGCATTGTTATGGGCAATCCCCTTGGCTTTTGCCAAGCTTGGGGGAGTTTCCCTGGTATCGTATCACCCTTATATCTTTTGCTTTTATTTGTTTTAGTTCTTTCCTTTTCAGTTTTTATTTCTTCTCTTAGAGGAATAAGTCTTTAGTGTTTATTTTGAGTCTTTTGCTTTGTCTCTCCCCTTTGTATTCGAGCTTGCGAGCTATATAATTAAGAGTATCTTAGTCAAGGGCTTTGCTTTATGTCGTGATCAAAAGTATGAAAAGAATGATAGCATGAAAGATCATGAGATGATCTTATGGAAAGTGATAGCTTCACATATGACACGTATGATGATTGAGACTTGTTGAGAATAAAACAACATAGACCTCAGTCATTGTTGCAATTAATAAGAAGTAATAAGGAAAGAGAGGTTCACATATAAATATATCATCTTAGACACTTTTTACAATTGTGAGCACTCACCAAACTATTACATGCTTAGAAGTAGATGTTGGACAAGGAAGACAACATAATGAATTGTGTTTGCTTGGTTCCAAACAATGTTATATGATTAGAGATCCCTTAGCATGTGACGATTGCTTCCACCTCATATTAGCCAAAACTCCAGCACCAAGTAGAGATACTACTTGTGCATCCATAAACCGTCAACCCAGTTTTGCCATAAGAGTCCACCAGACCTAACTATGGATTGAATAAGATCCTTCAAGTAAGTTGTCATCGGTGCAAGCAATAAAAATTGCTCTCTAATATGTATGATCTATTAGTGTGTGGAAAATAAGCTTTGTACGAACCTGTGATGAGGAAGACATAAAAGCGACAGACTGCATAATAAAGTTCTTTATCACAGGAGGCAATATAAAGTGACGTTCCTCCGCACTAAGAGGACACGTATTCAAACCTCAAAAGCGCATGACAACCTCTGCTTCCCTCTGCGAAGGGCCTATCTTGTACCTTTACTTTTTGCCCTTGTAAGAGTCATGGTGATCTTCACCAATTCCCTATTTTTGCCTTTGTCTTGGCTACCGTCACATGCTTGCGAAAGATCTATATTCATATATCAACTTGGAGTTGAGTACTTATGCTTTATTATTGTTGACTTTACCCTTGAGGTAAATAGTTAGGAGGCAAAACTATAAGCCCCTATCTTCCTCAGTGTCCAGCTGAAACTTTGATACCATGAGTACCACGTGAGTTGTAACAACTGTGGAAAATAAAAGTGATGATTGAGTATGTGGGTTTGCCTTACAAGCTCTTATTTGACTCTTTCTGATGTTATCATAAATTGCAATTGCTTCAATGACTTTGGACTGTTGTTGGTTACTTCTCGGTAAGGCTTTTGCTTCATACTTTGCTTTGTGAAGGAATTGTTACTTTCCCATAAGAATCTTTATGATGTATTGTTGTTTTATGTGTGATCATGATGCCCTCATGTCCGTATTATGTTTTATCTACACCTTCGTCCCTAAACATGTGGACATGTTTATGGAACTTGGTTTTCGCTTGAGGACAAGCGAGGTCTAAGCTTGGGAGAGTTGATACGTACATTTTGCATCATGCTTTCATGTTGATATTTATCGCTTTATGGGCTGTTATATTACTTTGTAGTACCATATTTATGCCTTTTCTCTCTTATTTCGCAAGGTTTATTTGAAGAGGGAGAATTCAGGCAGCTAGAATTCTGGTCTGGAAAAGGAGCAAATCTGAGTGCTCTATTCTGCAGAACTCCAAATGCCCTGAAAAATTATGTGGAATTTTTGGGGAATATATAAAAAATACTGGGCGAAAGAAGTACCAGAGGGGAGCTACCAGGGCGCCACAAGCCTGGTAGCCGCCACCCCCTAGTGGCGGCTACAGGGCTTGTGGGCTCCTTGACGGCCCACTGGCCCCCCTCTTTTGCTATATGAAGGGTTTCGTTCCAGAAAAAATCAGGAGGGAGGTTTTTTGTGGTATCGCCGCCGCCACGAGGCGGAACTTGAGCAGATCCAATCTAGAGCTCCGGCAGGACGATCCTGCTGGGGAAACTTCCCTCCCGGAGGGGGAAATCGTCGCCATCGTCATCACCAACACTCCTCTCATCGGAGGGGAGGCATCTTCATCAACATCTTCATCAACACCATCTCCTCTCCAATCCCTAGTTCATCTCTTGTAACGAATCTCCGTCTCGCGACTCTGATTGGTACTTGTAAGGTTGCTAGTAGTGTTGATTACTCTTTGTAGTTGATGCTAGTTGGATTACTTGGTGGAAGAGTTTATGTTCAGATCCTTGATGCTATTCATTACACCTCTGATCATGATTATGATTATGCTTTGTGAGTATTTACTTTTGTTCCCGAGGACATAGGATAAGTCATGTTAATAATAGTCATGTGAATTTGGTATTCGTTTGGTATTTTGATATGTTGTATGTTCTCTTTTCCTCTAGTGGTGTTATGTGAACGTCGACTACATAACACTTCACCATATTTGGGCCTGGAGGAAGCCATTGTGGAGTAGTAAGTAGATGATGGGTTGCTGGAGTGACAGAAGCTTAAACCCCAGTCTATGCGTTGCTTCGTAAGGGGCTGATTTGGATCCACTAGTTTAATGCTATGGTTAGACGTTGTCTTAATTCTTCTTTCGTAGTTGCGGATGCTTGCGAGAGGGGTTAATCATAAGTGGGATGCTTGTCCAAGTAAGGGCAGTACCCAAGCGCCGGTCCACCCACATATCAAACTATCAAAGTAACGAACGCGAATCAGATGAACATGATGAAACTAGCATGACCGAAATTCTCGTGTGTCCTCGGGAGCGTTTTTACTCCTATAAGACTTTGTTCATCCTTGTCCCTTGCTAGAAAAGGGATTGGGCCACTTGCTGCACCATTGCTACTACTTGTTACTTGTTACTTTTCGCTTGCTATGTTTCACCTCACTACACCATCACTTGTTACCGCTACTTTCAGTGCTTGCAGTTATTACCTTGCTGAAAACTGTTTATCAGAGCCTTCTGCTCCTCGTTGGGTTCGACACTCTTACTTATCGAAAGGACTACGATTGATCCCCTATACTTGTGGGTCATCAATAACCAATTTATTATTGCCTCTAGGGCATATTTCCAACACTTTCCCGCGGGGAATGCGTCGACGTACAACCTTTGCTGGATTTTTTGAGGCGGTTAAGCTTTTCTCTCTCCACAGCACATCGTCATGAAGTCTTCTTAGATCGTCGTATATGGACTCTACTCCTACTTTAGGTAGGATTGGAACACCGGGGATATGAAATTTTGCCTCACCGGGGATAGGTATACGGTCCTGAACCCGAGGCTGCTGAGGGAGCTGGATCATAGAAGCAGCTTTGTGGCCTTTCCTCTGTCTCTTCCTATGCTTCTTTGCTACTCGAAGTGAGCCTATAATACGTTCATCCCGCGGCAATTCCGGCACCAACTCATCATGCTCAAAACCTGAGTACTCATACTGCTGAGCCAGCAATCCTCCGTGGTTAGAGGCACTGATATTGAGATACTGTAGAGGGTCATCGTCATCCTCGTCGATGGCATCATGCATTCCTTCTTCGATGGTGGCGACTGATACGTCTCCAATGTATCTATTATTTTTGATGGTTCCATGCTATTATCTTGTCAACTTTGGATGTTTTATATGCATGAATATGCTATTTTATATCTTTTTTTGGGACTAACCTATTAACTCAGTGCCAAGTGCCAGTTTCTGTTTTTTCCGTGTTTTTGACCCTTTTTCAGACGGAGTCCAAATGGAATGAAACTTTACGATGATTTTTTTGGGACCAAAAGAGACCCCCGAAGCTTTGGAAGAAGGCCAGAAGAGCCACGAGGCAGTCACAAGCCCATGGGGCGCGGCCTACCCCCCTGGTCGCACCGTGCAGTCTTGTGACCTCCTCGTGGGCCCAACTGACGCAATTCCACCGCCATAAATTCCTATAAATACGGAAACCTCCAGAAAGAAACCTAGATCAGGAGTTCCGCCGCCGCAAGCCTCTGTAGCCACCAAAAACCAATCTGGAGCCCATTCTGGCACCCTGCCGGAGGGGGAATCCATCTCCGGTGGCCATATTCATCATCTCGGCGATCTCCATGACGAGGAGGGAGTAGTTCTCCCTCGGGGCTGAGGGTATGTACCGCTGGCTATGTGTTTGATCTCTCTCTCTCTCTCTCTCTCTCGTGTTCTTGAGATGTCTTGATCTCGATGTACCGCGGGCTTTGCTACTATAGTCTTTGAGAACACTTGATGTATGTATTGCACGTGTCTATCTGCTGTGATCAACTTGCGGGTTAGTGAGAATTGGGAACCTATGCATATGGGTTGGCACACGTGGATTCATGTGAGTACTCGATGTATGTTTTGGTGATCAACTTACGGGTTCGTGACATTGGGAACCTATGCATAGCGGTTGGCACACGTTTTGACTCTCGGGTAGAAACTTTGGGGCACTCTTTGAAGTTCTATGTGTTGGTTGAATAGATGATTCTGAGATTGTGTGATGTATATCATATAATCATGCCCACGGATACTTGAGGTGATAATGGAGTATCTAGGTGACATTAGGGCCTTGGTTGATATGTATCTTAAGGTGTTATTCTAGTACGAACTCTTGAATAGATCGATTAGAAAGAATAACTTTATGGTGGTTTCGTACCCGACAATAATCTCTTCGTTTTTTCTCCACTATTAGTGACTTTGGAGTGACTCTTTGTTGCATGTTGAGGGCTAGTTATATGATCCAATTATGTTATCATTGTTGAGAGAACTTCCACTAGTGAAAGTATGAACCCTAGGCCTTGTTTCCACGCATTGCAATACCGTTCGTGCTCACTTTTGTTGCTAGTTACCTTGCTGTTTTTGTAATTTCAGATTACAAAAACCTATATCTACCATCCATTTTGCACTTGTTTCACCATCTCTTCGCCAAACTAGTGCACCTATGCAACTTACCATTGTATTGGCTGTGTTGGGAACACAAGAGACTCTTTGTTATTTGGTTGCAGGGTTGCTTGAGAGAGACCATCTTCATCCTACGCCTTCCGCGGATTGATAAACCTTAGGTCACCCACTTGAGGGAAAGTTGCTACTGTCCTACAAACCTCTGCACTTGGAGGCCCAACAACGTCTACAAGGAGAAGGTTGTGTAGTAGACATCAAGCATTTTTCTGGCGCCGTTGCCGGGGAGGCTAGGTAAGCGGCACTAACCTCCCGTCAACGAAGCATTTTTCTGGCGCCGTTGCTGGGGAGGTTAGCGCTTGAAGGTATATCTTTAGATCTTGCAATCTAATCTTTTTGTTTCTTGTTCTTTCGCTAGAAAACTACAATTTTTTTTGGAATTGAGGATGCCTCATATGCTCCATCTTTTCAATGTCTTTCGTGAGCATGATGGGAAGGAAAATTTTGTTCAAGTGCTGAAAGAATAATTACACAGAATGCTTGTCATAGAATATGTGAATGATGAGCAGGATTGCAATGTTCTTAGCATGAATTCTTTGAATACACATGCTGCTAATGATATGCAAAGCCACAAGCTTGGGGATGCTATATTTGATGAAGATGATCTTTTTAGTTCTTCCATTCTGAATGCTCAAAATCATTTTGATGAAAGCATGCCCCCTATCTATGATGATTATTGTGAGGATACTTATGCTTTGAAGAAGAGGGATGATAAAACTTGTCATACTTTCAAAAACCCTTTTGCTAAACCTTGCTTTTACATTGTGGACATAATTTGTAGTGCTCAAGTCTTTTACGATACTCCCACTACTATTCTTGAGAATAGATTTCCTTATGTGGAGAGTAGTAAAATTCCTACGCTTGTAGATCATGAAAAGAAAGCCTTAGGTGCTGGTTATATTGTTGAATTCATTCATGATGCTACTGAAAATTACTATGAGAGAGGATCATATGCTTCTACTTATTGCAATAGTATCAAGCTTCCTCTCCATGTGTTGAAATTTTTGAAGCTATGCTTGTTTTGCCTTCCTATGCTAGTTGATTATTGCTCCAACAAGTTGTTTGTTCACAAAATCCCTATGCATAGGAAGTGGGTTAGACTTAAATGTGCTAGCCACATGCTCCATGATGCTCTCGCTGTGTTTCAATCCTTACCTTTTATGTGAGCATCATTGAAATCATGCCTAGCTAAGGGCGTTAACAATAGCGCTTGTTGGGAGGCAACCCAATGAATTTATTTTTGCTTTTTTGCTTTCTGTTTTTATTTTTTCACACCATCATAATTCTGTTATGATTGTGTTTTTCGTGTATTAATTAGCGTTTGTGCCAAGTAAAGCCTTTATGATAGCTTCGGTGATAGTTGTTTGATCATGCTGGAAAAAGACAGAAACTTTCTGCTCACGAAATGATTTTTTTGATTTTTATTCAGAAAGAGATTTTGAGTTGATTCTTTTTGCTTCTGATTGATATGCTTTTTTCCGAGGCCTTCATAATTTTTCAGATTTTTTGCGGTAACATAAGTATACGAAGTATACAGATTGCTATAGACTAGTTTGTTTTTGACAGATTTTGTTTTTTGTTGAGTTAGTTGCTTGTTTTGATGAAACTATGGATAGTATCGGGGGGTACTAGCCATGGAAAAGTGAGAATACAGTAGCCCATCATCAATATAGATAGAATTAAAGTTTGCTACAGTACCAAAAGAAGTGGTAGTTTGTTTTCTTGTACTTATGTTATCACAAGTTTCTGTTTAAGTTTTGTGTTGTGAAGTTTTCAAGTTTTGGGTGATGTTCTCATGGACAAAGAGATAAGGAGTGTAAAGAGCTCAAGCTTGGGGATTACCAAGGCATCCCAAGCCAAATTCAAGGACACCAAAAAGCCTAAGCTTGGGGATGCCCTGGGAAAGCATCCCCTCTTCCGTCTTCAATCCATCGGTAACATTACTTGGAGCTATATTTTTATTCACCACGTGATATGTGTTTTTCTTGGAGCGTCTTGTATCGTAGGAGTCTTTTCTTTTTGTTGTGTCACAATAATCCTTTCTGCACACCTTTTTGAGAGAGAGAGACATGCACTCATCATGATTCTGCTAGAATGCTCATAGTGCTTCACTTATATCTTTTGAGCTAGATACTTTTGCTCTTGTGCTACACTTATATCTTTAGAGCACGACTGTGCGTGATTTGGTAGTTGGCTTATGCTATGAAAGTAGTCCCAAATGTGATAGGTACTCAAAGAGGATGCAAAAACCTCCATCTTCATGTGCATTGAGTAGAAAGAGAAGTTTGATTCCTCTCAATTAGTTTTGAGACGTGGATTCGGTAATATTAAGAGTTATGTTAGTAGGGTGTAGTGAATCTAGAAATACTTGTGTTGAAATTGGTGATTCCCGTAGCATGCACGTATGGTGAACTGCTATGTTAGGAATTCAGAGCATAATTGATCTATTGATTTTCATCCTTTGTGTTGAGGTCGGGATCGCGTGATGGTTAACACCTACCAACCCTTCCCCTCGGAGTATGCGTTTAGCACTTTGTTTCGATTACTAATAAAAACTTTCGCAACAATTATGTGAGTTCTTTATGACTAATGTTGAGTCCATGGATTATACGCACTTTCACCCTTCCACCATTGCTAGATTCTCTAGTACCGCGCAACTCTCGCCGGTGCACAAAACCACCATATGCCTCCCTCAAAACAGCCATCATACCTACCTATTATGGCATTTTCATAGCCACTCCGAGATATATTGCCATGCAACCTCCACCGTTCCGTCTCATGACTTGTGCATCATTGTCATATTGCTTTGCATGATCGTAATAGCTAGCATGATGTTTTCATGGCTTGTCCATTTTTTTATGTCATTGCTACGCTAGATCATTGCGCGAGGCGTTTCCTATGGAGTCATCCTTGTTCTAAGCTTTGAGCTTTGAGTAAATAAAAAGTGTGATGACCATCATTATTAGAGCATTGTCCCATGTGAGGAAAAAAAGAGAGGCCAAAGAGCCCAAAAAACAAAAAAAAGAAAAAAAATAAAAGAAAAAAGAGGCCTAAGAGCCCAAATGAAAAAAAGGAGAGAAAAAGAGAGAAGGGACAATGCTACTATCTTTTTCCACACCTGTGCTTCATAATAAGCACCATGTTCTTCATGATTGAGAGCCTCTCGTTTTGTCACGACCATATACACTAGTGGGAATCTTCATTATATAACTTGGCTTGTATATTCCAATGACGGGCTTCCTCAAAATTGCCCCGGGTCTTCGTGAGAAAGCAAGTTGGATGCACACCCACTAGTTTTCCTTTAGAGCTTTCACATACTTATAGCTCTAGTGCATCCTTTGTATGGCAATCCCTACTCATTCACATTGATATCTATTAACGGGCATCTCCATAGCCTTTTGATACGCCGAGTCAATGTGACCATCTCCTCCTTTTTGTCTCACAACCACCACCACACTCCATTCCACCTATAGTGCTATATCCATGGCTCGCGCTCATGTATTGCGTGATTGTTTTAAAAAGTTTGAGAGAGTAAGAGTGCAAAAACAATTACTTGGCCAATTCCGGGGTTGTGCACGATTTAAGTTAGTTGTGTGGGGATGATGGAGCATAGCCAGACTATATGATTTTGTAGGGATAACTTTCATTGGCCTTGTTATTTTGAAAGTTGATGATTACCTTGCTAGTTTGCTTGAAGTATTATTGTTTTCATGTTAATAGAAAACTATTGTTTCAAATCTTACGGATCTGAACATTCATGTCACGTGAAAGAAGTTGCAAAGGACAACTATGCTAGGTAGCATTCCACATCAAAAATCCGGCCTTTATCACTTCCCTACTCGAGGACGAGCAAGAGTTAAGCTTGGGGATGCTTGATATGACTCCAACGTATCTATAATTTTTGATGGTTCCATGCTATTATCTTGTCAACTTTGGATGTTTTATATGCATGAATATGTTATTTTATATCTTTTTTTGGGACTAACCTATTAACTCAGTGCCAAGTGCCAGTTTCTGTTTTTTTCCGTGTTTTTGACCCTTTTTCAGACGGAGTCCAAATGGAATGAAACTTTACGATGATTTTTTTGGGACCAAAAGAGACCCCCGAAGCTTTGGAAGAAGGCCAGAAGAGCCACGAGGGAGTCACAAGCCCATGGGGCGCGGCCTACCCCCCTGGTCACACCGTGCAGGCTTGTGACCTCCTCGTGGGCCCAACTGATGCAATTCCACCGCCATAAATTCCTATAAATACGAAAACCTCCAGAAAAAAAACCTAGATCGGGAGTTCCGCCGCCGCAAGCCTCTGTAGCCACCAAAAGCAATATGGAGCCTATTCCGGCACCCTGCTGGAGGGGGAATCCATCTCCGGTGGCCATATTCATCATCTCGGTGATCTCCATGACGAGGAGAGAGTAGTTCTCCCTCGGGGCTGAGGGTATGTACCAGTAGCTATGTGTTTGATCTCGCTCTCTCTCGTGTTCTTGAGATGTCTTGATCTCGATGTACCGCGGGGTTTGCTACTATAGTTGGATCTTATGATGTTCTTCCCCCTCTCCCTTCTTGTAATGAATTGAGTTTCCCCTTTTAAGTTATCTTATCGGATTGAGTCTTTGAGAACACTTGATGTATGTCTTGCACGTGTCTATCTGCTGTGATCAACTTGCGGGTTTGTGACAATTGGAAACCTATGCATATGGGTTGGCACACGTGGATTCATGTGAGTACTCGATGTATGTTTTGGTGATCAACTTGCGGGTTCGTGACATTGGGAACCTATGCATAGCGGTTGGCACACGTTTTGACTCTCCAGTAGAAACTTTGGGGCACTCTTTGAAGTTCTATGTGTTGGTTGAATAGATGATTCTGAGATTGTGTGATGCATATCGTATAATCATGCCCACGGATACTTGAGGTGACAATGGAGTATCTAGGTGACATTAGGGCCTTGGTTGATATGTATCTTAAGGTGTTATTCTAGTACAAACTCTTAAATAGATCGATCAGAAAGAATAACTTTATGGTGGTTTCGTACCCGACAATAATCTCTTCCTTTGTTCTCCGCTATTAGTGACTTTGGAGTGACTCTTTATTGCATGTTGAGGGCTAGTTATATGATCCAATTATTTTATCATTGTTGAGAGAACTTCCACTAGTGAAAGTATGAACCCTAGGCCTTGTTTCCACGCATTGCAATTCCGTTCGTGCTCACTTTTGTTACTAGTTACATTGCTGTTTTTGTAATTTCAGATTACAAAAACCTATATCTACCATCCATTTTGCACTTGTTTCACCATCTCTTCGCCGAACTAGTGCACCTATACAACTTACCATTGTATTGGGGTGTGTTGGGGACACAAGAGACTCTTTGTTATTTGGTTGTAGGGTTGCTTGAGAGAGACCATCTTCATCCTATGCCTCCCGCGGATTGATAAACCTTAGGTCGCCCACATGAGGGAAAATTGCTACTGTCCTACAAACCTCTGCCCTTGGAGGCCCAACAACATCTACAAGGAGAAGGTTGCATAGTATACATCAGCGACGTCATCAACCACTAATGGAGCCTCTTCCTCACCCAGCATGACAAGCGATGCTAATTGGGTAGGTGGGGTGTTGGTGTTCATATCTTGATGAGGCTGCTTGGTCATGGGTGTGCTCCCGCCTGCCTCTAGATGAAGCAGTCACTTCGGCCACAATAGGACCCAACACTTGCAATCGCTAAGCCGCCGCGGGGTCTCGTCATCATCTCCCCCTAGTGCTACCAGAGGTGCCAAATTATCGTGGCCCGATTCAACACTGGCCATGGAAACCTTGAAGACGTCAGGGGGATCAACCGACTGTGGAACAATTGTTCCTTCAGCTTCATTATCGTCGCCTTCCCCACGTCCACCTTCTGGCCGCTGATGGTGTACAGTATGGTGAACAGGGTTACGTCGGCCTGCAAAGACATGTCTATGACGTGAGACATCCGAAAGGTAATGGAAACGGGAGATTATACATATATTGAAGAGGGCCCGTGTGACAGGTACCGTGAAGGCGTCAAGCTCAGCCAAAGATGAAGCACATCCGAGCACGTCCGAGACGGAGGACGGGCTGCTATGAGCAGGTGCGAGAGCTGATGCAGGAGCAGGTGCGGGAGCAGGTGCTGGTGCAACGATAGTCGTGGTGCTCCCCAAGAAGTTGGAAAGGGGGAAGTACCCTGCATCCGTATTTGGATTTTCCTTGGTCCAACTGATGATAGCCGAAACCAAGACACTATACGAAGCTGCAATCTCCTCTTTTGCGGGAGTTACCGTTGCTTTGATTGTCTCGGCTGATTTCTTATCAGCAACAATCACAACCTTCTTGTCGATGTTTTCTTCATTTAACCTCCGTCTTTCCTTTCTCTCCTCCATGGTCTCACGGTAGTACTTCTTCCACGTGGCGCCGTCTCCGACGCCATGCACGCGTCCATACAACGGCGTAGTGTCCACCGAGAGTCCTTTCAATATGTTCAAGGCCCGGTTGAATGGGGTGTCCCACTTGGGCCTCGCCAACGCCTCAGATGGCGAGTTGCTTTCGGCCACAATCCTGTGCTGCTCTTTCTACAAAAGGAACGTGGACTGTTTACAAATGTGACTAAAAGTGCAGTCGCATTGATCAGAAGCTAAAATTAGGGGGTAAATTAATAATTACTAGCAGTCTCATGAACTCCTTCGTGACCACGTCTTATCGAAAACCTTGTTGACTCGGTCCCAATGGTACCGGGCCCTAATGACGCCACGCTCCTGCAGGACGGTGAACTACGTCAAGGGGTCCAGGATGCCCGGACTTTCGCGTCTCGCGTCCTCCTTGGCCCATATGGACCTCTTCCCCGCGTAACCACGACTTTCGAGGTGGTGGCACCCCATGTTCCTCTCTTGAAGCCCCTTCATGTACTCCCACTTTTCTTTGACAGCTTCGGCAACGCAAGCCGCCTTGAATTTTTTCAACCCGACGCGGGAACAAGAATACCCGGTGCCGCTTCCTTAGAAGGGAGTGCTCCATATCTGGTATCTTCTTTAGTTTCTCATCATTGATCGTGGCGGTTGTCCGTATGATGTAGCCTATTTGATTACCGTAGCACGCGCGAGCTCCCGCAAGCAATTTTGGCTCAAAATTGCCGTCGTCCACCTCCCTGACCAGCAGTCTAGTACTGATGAGCTTGTTTGGGCGTTGTATCCTCTTTGGTTTTAGTTCTATACAGGCTTCGCCAGTCTCGGTGCCGGTCTGGGTCTCAGCGCTAGTCTCGTCGCCGGTCTGAGTCTCGGATGTGACATGTGGGCCCTGCAACGACCATTGCTCGTCGAGAAGGTTCAAATAAGCGCATGCCACCTCATAGGCATCGCAATCACCAGAACCCTGTCCTTCATCGTTGCTAGTCGTCTTTCCTACGATTAAATCTAGTCAATTAATTCTAGAACTAATAAAATGAATAATGACATAAAAAGGCCTATGTTTTGTAGGAACGTTGATTCATTCCCGGTGCGGGAAATCCCGGTCACTCTATATGTCCTAGTTTGTAGCACAAGTCATGCCGAAATTCATGGAAAATTTCGGCATGACCTTTGCTAAAATGTGGACAAATTGAGCACCTGAAATTTGCCGTAACAGAAATGAATCAACATTCCGGCAAAACAAAAGCCACTCGGCTTCAGTCCGTGGAAACAACGAAATGCCACTTGGGTACAATCGAACCACTTCAATGTTGCAGATAACACGACCACTTAAGAACATGTACATGAGCAACTACAACAGTAGATTAACATGAGCAAACACTATTGAGGAATTTGCATATAACATGACCACTTCAAATTTGCATCTCCTAGTGTTTCACACTTCAAGAAAATCTACACAAATATCATGCTCTCTCAAACTCAATTCAAAAACCAAATATAGATGGATGAACCCTAGAAACCTAGAACCCTTACATATTTATGTCCTAAATTGCTATCCTAATAAAAATTATGTCCTAATATAAATTATTAAGCTTAGAACTCAATTTCTGCCCTAAATTTCAAATTATGAACCCTAGAACTCAATTCCAATTATGTGCTAAATTTCCATCATAATAAAAAAATCAGTAAAAATTAAGAACCTAGTAGACTTGCAGCATTGATAGAAATTTATATTTTATACCGAATTCTTTCTCTAAACTAAACCCTACTACCCTAATTTGGTTAACTACTTAAGCATATACAAGTTTGTCCTAAAAATAATATTTAGTTAAGTACTTAAGCATAAATTTGCCCTAAAAATTCAGTTAATTACTAATTTCATTCACTTAGGCCATTCATTTAACTTCACCTAATTAACCTAGTAAAACCCTACTTCCGTAACTAAAAAACATCTAATTAACAGCGACTAGTATCACTACTGCCCTAACCTAATTAACATCTACTAGTACCACCATATATCTCTACTATTAAAGTAGAACGTGCCGTCGTGATGGTTCAACCTCTGCGATGGTTCGACCTTGCTAGCAGTTCCACAGCTAACAGTTCCCTCGATTTTTTTCATCCCTTCATAAACCAAATGATTAACCAGACAAGAAAGAAAAAAACCCTCCATCAATCCCACCTCGCAAGAAAGAAAAATCAACCCCTCGTTTGCTCCTCCCCCACCCTCCTCGTACTCGTACTCGTGCGAACCCACGACGGAATCCCCCCATCCCCGCTCTCCCCGACCCCATCCCCGAGGGCAAACCGCTCCTCTCGCGCAGCCCCCCCCCCACCGTACACGCCCCCGCGCCGCTCGGTGCCGCCACCGCGCCCTCTCCCTCCCCGCCGGCCCTTCGCGAGTGGGACACGCCCTCGCGCCGCTCGGCACTGCACGGAGAAAGGCCCCACCGGAGATCTCGTCCATGGCAGCGACGAATGCGTCGAGGTCGGCCAGGAGGGGCTTGGCGAGCGTGAGCACATCGGGGGTGGGGGATGCGGGGGTGGCGGTGATGAGGAGCGCGCGGGCGAAGAGCAGGTCGTGCGCGCGGGAGACGGCGGCGGCGCGTGTGATGAGTCCCCGGGAGAGGCACGAGAGGACGGTGGGGGATGAGGGGTCGGAGGGGGCCGGGTCGGCGAGGACGAAGAAGGAGGAGTGGCCGCGGAGGCGGAGGCGGCGGAGCATGGAGAGGAGCGCGACCGAGGCGGACGGGGGCAGGAAGGCTGGGATCCGTGGTCTCCTCCTCCCACGACGACGACGGCCGCCACCAAGGTATTTACCTAGCCGCATCCTACTCCATCCCTGCCTCCTCGTGTTCAGTTCAGATCATCCCCTCCTCCGGATCTCACCCGTGCTCCAGTTCGATTCGATTTGGCAGCCCTCCTCTTTCTTTGATTCATTTAATTGCTAATTAACCGGCAACGCCTAATTAGCCAATATGGGTTTGATTTTTCTTGTCAATGTGGGGGCCTTGGGTGTTAACCCAATACTTTGCATGCGGTGGTTTGATACGTCTCAAACGTATCTATAATTTTTGATGGTTTCATGCTGTTATGTTGTCATCTTTGGATGTTTTATGTACCTTTTATATCTTTTTTGGGACTAACTTATTAATTCAGTGCCAAGTGCCAGCTCCTGTTTTTTCTGTGTTTTTGGCTCTTTTCAGATCTGATTTTGGAACGGAGTCCAAATGGAATAAAAACCCAGAAATTATTTTTTCCCAAACGGAAGAAGATCAGGGGGCCTCTAGGCCAAGCCAGGTGGGCTCCAGGGAGCCCACAAGCTCCCACTCCGCCACCAGGAGGAGGCGCGGTGTCAGGGCTTGTGGCCTCCCTAGCCGCCCCCTGACCTAGATCTTTGGCCTATATATTCCCAAAAATTCAGCAAAAAATCAGGGGAGCCTCGAAAATACTTTTCCGCCGCCGCAAGCTTCCGTTTCCATGAGATCTCATCTGGAGACCCTTCCCGGCGCCCTGCCGGAGGGGACTTTAGAGTTGGAGGGCTTCTTCATCAGCATCATCGCCCCTTCAATGACTCATGAGTAGTTCACTTCAGACCTACGGGTCCGTAGTTAGTAGCTAGATGGCTTCTTCTCTCTCTTGGATCTTCAATACAAAGTTCTCCGAGTCTTGAGATCCGATGAATTGTGGATTTGTGATCAGATTATCTATGATATATATTTGAGTCTTTGCTGATTTCTTATATGCATGATTTGATATCCTTGTAAGTCCCTCCGAGTCTTGGGTTTTGTTTGGCCAACTAGATCTATGATTCTTGCAATGGGAGAAGTGCTTGGTTTTGGGTTCTACCATGTGGTGACCTTTCCCAGTGACAGTAGGGGCACCAAGGCACACATTAAGTAGTTGCCATCAAGGGTAACAAGATGGGCTCTAGCGTTGATATGAGATTGTCCATCTACATCATGTCATCTTGCTTAAGGAGTTACTATGTTCTTTTGGACTTAATACACTAGATGCATGCTGGATAGCGGTCGACGTGTGGAGTAATAGTAGTAGATGCAGAAAGTATCGGTCTACTTGTTTTGGACGTGATGCCTATTGATATAATCATTGCCATAGATATTGTCACGACTTTGCGCGGTTCTATCAATTGCTGGACAGTAATTTGTTCACCCACCGTCTACTTGCTTTCATGAGAGAAGCCACTAGTAAACACTACGCCCCCCGGGTCTATTCACATCCATCGTTTACACCTCCGCTTTTACTTTGCTTTGTTACTTTGTTGCTTTCAGTTCTCACTTGGCGAACAATCTATAAGGGATTGACAACCCCGTCATAGCGTTGGGAGCAAGCTTTTGTGTTTGTGCACGATCTTGTGATACTACTCCACTGGATTGATACCTTGGTTCTCAAACTGAGGGAAATACTTACCACCGCTTTGCTACATCACCCTTTCCGCTTCGAGGGAACACCAACGCAAGGCTCCAAGGCCACAGGGGAAATCCTTTGCATATTTTCCTAGGAAGTCCCTTAAGGTGTAGCCGTAGCAGAAGGATTCCTGGTGCCTTTGTTGAGGAGTATCAAGCAACACTCCTATTTCTGGCGCCGTTGGAAGGTCTTTTGTTGCAGTAGCAGAAGTATTTCTGGTGCCGTTGCCGGGGAGGAGAAATCAAGATCTATCCAAGTAGGGCTCACAAACTTTTCTCTTGCATTTACTTTTGTTGCGAGTTGCCTCTCGTTTTCCTCTCCCCCACTTCACATTCGCCGTTTTCTTTTTGCCTTTGCCGTTTTCATTTGCCTTTCTCCTTTGGCATTTTCTTTTGCCCGTTTCACTCTCTCTTCCTGCTCGTTTGTGTGTGGGATAGTCCATCAATGGCTAGACCCACCACTCCAAGCGACACCCCTGAAAATGGAGTTCTCAATTTCACGCAAAATGAGGAAGAAAATTTGAAGGACGCTTGGTACAGGATTTGCAATGCTCAAAGTAGATGTACTCTTAAGCAATCCACTACCGTCCTCCTTCGCAGTTTCTATGTTGGAATTTCTCCTTGGAATAGGTATATCCTTGATACCATTGTAGGCGGGAACTTTTTCAGGAGCCATACTGTTGACTCCTATAGAGCTATCATGAATTTGGTAGGCTCACCCCCGCTCATGGTTAATGGAACTATCTTGACCTTGGAACACGTGATGCAAAGGCTTGATGCTATTGAAAACAAAATTGCCACAGTTGAACTTATTGAGGGTTTGGATAGAAAGACCCACAATCAAATTACTCAGTACGGATCCAAAGTGGGAAACTTTTTAAAAAATTTAAAGGAGAAGGAACTTATAGTTAATGATTCTTCTAGAATTGGCAAATTAGAAGATGTCATAACCAACTTGGGTTCCGCTTTTGCCGCTGTGCAAAATACTCCAAATCTTACTCTCAGAAAGACCCCCAGGCCTGTTTTTGTTCCTAAAGCTAGTGGTGAGTCATCCAATAAATACGAAGATCTTAAGATGATAAATGATCACGCTACTTATGGTTTGAGCACCAAGGATGACTATACGTGATTCCATCACTTTTTGCCTAGCTAAGGGCGTTAAACAAAAGCGCTTGTTGGGAGGCAACCCAACGAATCTATCCTTTTTCTTTCTATTTTGTGTTTTCCACACTTTCATAATTCTGTTATGATTGTGTTTTTGTGTTTCTTTTTGTGTTTGTGCCAAGCAAAACCGTTATGATTAGTCTTGGGGATGATCGTTTGGTCATGCTGGAAAAGACAGAAACTTTCTGCTCACGAAAAGAATTTTCATTTTTTTCTGTAAGAGCTTTTGAGTTGATTCTTTTTGCTGCTGATTTCTACGCAAATTCTTCAGACTGTCGTAATTTTTCAGAAATTTTGGAGTACCAGACGTATACGAAATATACAGATTGCTACAGACTAGTCTGCTGTTAACAAATTCTGTTTTTGTTGTGTTGGTTGCTTATTTTGATGAAACTATGGATAGTATCGGGGGGGTATTAGCCATGGAAGATTGAAAATACAGTAACCCAACATCAGCACAAGTAGAATTTAAGTTTACTACAGTACCTAAGGAAGTGGTGGTTTGCTTTCTCATACTAATGTTATCACGAGTTTCTGTTTAAGTTTCATGTTGTGAAGCTTTCAAGTTTTGGGTGAAGTTCTTATGGACAAAAAGATAAAGAGTGGCAAGAGCTCAAGCTTCGGGATGCCCAAGGCACCCCAAGAGATTCAAGGATACCGTAAAAGCCTAAGCTTGGGGATGCCCCGGGAAGGCATCCCCTCTCTCGTCTTCAATCCATCGGTAACGTTACTTGGGGCTATATTTTTATTCACCACATGTTATGTGTTTTTGCTTGGAGCGTCTTGTATCGTAGGAGTCTTTTATTTTTGTTGTGTCACAATCATCCTTGATGCACACCTAGAGAGAGAGAGACATGCACTCACCGTGATTTTGTCGAGCTTCACTTATATCTTTTGGTAGACAATTCAGCTCACATGTGCTTCACTTATATCTTTTGAGCTAGATACTTTTGCTCTGTGTGCTTCACTTATATCTTTTAGAGCACAGGGGTGCGTGGCTTGGTAGTTGATATATGCTTTGAAAGTAGTCTCAAAAGGGGTAGTTATCCAAAGGGATACGAAAACTTCCAGCTTCATGTGCATTGAATAGTTAGAGAAGTTTGATTCATCTCAATTAGTTTTGAGTTGTGGTTATGGTAATATTGAAGTCATGCTAGTAAGGTGTTGTGGATCTAGAAATACTTGTGTTGAAGTTAGTGATTCCCGTAGCATGCACGTATGGTGAACTGCTATGTGATGAAATCTGAGCATGATTAGTATATTGATTGTCATCCTTTGCATGGCGATCGGGATCGCGCGATGCTTTATACCTACCAACCCTTCCCCTAGGAGTATGCGTTGAATGCTTTGTTTCGATTACTAATAAAACTTTTGCAACAAGTATATGAGTTCTTCATGACTAATGCTGAGTCCATGGTTTAGATGCTCTTTCACCTTCCACCATCACTATCTTCTTAGTGCCGTGCAACTTTCGCCGGTGCACAAAACCCACCATTAGCCTCCCTGAAAACAGCCACCATACCTACCTACTATGGCCTTTTCAAAGTCATTACGAGATATATTGCCATGCAACTACCACCATGACATGTGCCACCACGTCTACATTGCCATTACATGATCGTAAGATAGCTAGCATGATGTTTCCATTAATGTCTATGCCATGCTAGATCATTGTCACGGTACACTACCGAAGGCATTCCATATAGAGTCATCATTGCTCTAAGTTTTGAGTTGTAAGTGTGATGATCATCATTGATGGAGCATTGTCCCATGTGAGGAAATAAAATAGGCCAAAGACGCCCACCAAAAAAAAAGAGGCCAAAGAGCCCACCAAAAAAATGAGAGAAAAAGAGAGAAGGGACAATGCTACCACTTTTTCCACACTTGTGCATATTAAGCACCATGATCTTCATGATTGAGAGTCTCTCGTTTTGTCACCACCATATAGCTAGTGGGAAATTTTCATTATATAACTTGGCTTGTATATTCCAATGATAGGCTTCCTCAAAATTGCCTTAGGTCTTCGTGAGCAAGCAAGTTGGATGCATACCCACTAGTTTTCTTTAAGAGCTTTCACTTACTCGTAGCTCTAGTGCATCATTTGTATGGCAATCCCTACTCATTCACATTGATATCTATTGATGAGCATCTCCACAGCTCATTGATATGCCTAGTTAATGTGACTATCTTCTCCTTTTTTTTCTTGCAACCTCCACCACATTCCACACCATCTATAGTGCTATAACCATGTGCTCATGTATTGCGTGAGAGTTGAAAAGGTTTGAGGAAGTAAAGGTGTGAAACAATTACTTAGCCAATACCGGGGTTGTGCATGATTTAAATTCGTTGTGCAATGATGATAGAGCATAGCCAGACTATATGCTTTTGTAGGGATAACTTTCTTTTGGCCTTGTTATTTTGAAAGTTCATTATTACCTTACTAGTTTGCTTGAATGATTATTGTTTCCACGTCAATAGCAAACTATTGTTTTGAATCTAATGGATCTGAACATTCACGTCACATAAGAGGAATTACAAAGGACACCTATGCTAGGTAGCATGAAAGCATCAAAAATTCATTCTTTATCACTTCCCTACTCGAGGACGAGCAGGAGTTAAGCTTGGGGATGCTTGATACGTCTCAAACGTATCTATAATTTTTGATGGTTTCATGTTGTTATCTTGTCATCTTTGGATGTTTTATGTACCTTTTATATCTCTTTTGGGACTAACTTATTAATTCAGTGCCAAGTGCCAGTTCCTGTTTTTTCTGTGTTTTTAGATTTGATTTTGGAACGGAGTCCTAACGGAATAAAAACCCCGAAATGATTTTTTCCCGAACGGAAGAAGATCAGGGGGCCTCTGGGCCAAGCCAGGTGGGCTCCAGGGAGCCCACAAGCTCCCACTCCGCCACCACGGGGGAGGCGGCGGTGTCAGGGCTTGTGGCCTCCCTGGCCGCCCCCTGGCCTAGATCTTTGGCCTATATATTCCAAAAAATTCAGCAAAAAATCAGGGGAGCCTCGAAAATACTTTTCCGCCGCCGCAAGCTTCCGTTTCCGCGAGATCTCATCTGGAGACCTTCCCGACGCCCTGCCGGAGGGGACTTTGGAGTTGGAGGGCTTCTTCATCATCATCATCGCCCCTCCAATGACTCGTGAGTAGTTCACTTCAGACCTACGGGTCCGTAGTTAGTAGCTAGATGGCTTCTTCTCTCTCTTGGATCTTCAATACAAAGTTCTCCATGATCTTCATGGAGATCTATCCGATGTAATCTTCTTTGGCGATGTGTTTGTCGAGATCCAATGAATTGTGGATTTGTGATCAGATTATCTATGATATATATTTGAGTCTTTGCTGATTTCTTATATGCATGATTTGATATCCTTGTAAGTCCCTCCGAGTCTTGGGTTTTGTTTGGCCAACTAGATCTATGATTCTTGCAATGGGAGAAGTGCTTGGTTTTGGGTTCTACCATGTGGTGACCTTTCCCAGTGACAGTAGGGGCACCAAGGCACACATTAAGTAGTTGCCATCAAGGGTAACAAGATGGGCTCTAGCGTTGATATGAGATTGTCCATCTACATCATGTCATCTTGCTTAAGGAGTTACTATGTTCTTTTGGACTTAATACACTAGATGCATGCTGGATAGCGGTCGACGTGTGGAGTAATAGTAGTAGATGCAGAAAGTATCGGTCTACTTGTTTTGGACGTGATGCCTATTGATATAATCATTGCCATAGATATTGTCACGACTTTGCGCGGTTCTATCAATTGCTGGACAGTAATTTGTTCACCCACCGTCTACTTGCTTTCATGAGAGAAGCCACTAGTAAACACTACGCCCCCCGGGTCTATTCACATCCATCGTTTACACCTCCGCTTTTACTTTGCTTTGTTACTTTGTTGCTTTCAGTTCTCACTTGGCGAACAATCTATAAGGGATTGACAACCCCGTCATAGCGTTGGGAGCAAGCTTTTGTGTTTGTGCACGATCTTGTGATACTACTCCACTGGATTGATACCTTGGTTCTCAAACTGAGGGAAATACTTACCACCGCTTTGCTACATCACCCTTTCCTCTTCGAGGGAACACCAACGCAAGGCTCCAAGGCCACGGGGGAAATCCTTTGCATATTTGCCTAGGAAGTCCCTTAAGGCGTAGCCGTAGCAGAAGGATTCCTGGTGCCTTTGCTCAGGAGTATCAAGCAACACTCCTATTTCTGGCGCCGTTGGAAGGTCTTTTGTTGCAGTAGCATGGTTCTCTGATGAGTAATGCCATGCATGCATCTCTACCAGGTTCGAGAGCGGCATCACCCCATTCAGGTTTGCATGCTCATCTTGGTCCCAGTTAGATTAAATCCCAGTTATGCCGCTCCATGGACGTCCCTTGCTGCCGCCCCATCGATGATCCTACACCTTAGTTACAGACCAAAACCGATAGTTGTATGTTAATCTATCAAAAATCTTTTTGACTAATAATATTAAAGAACATATCATTAAGTCTAGCCATATTGAACTTAAATCTCTACTATTAAAGCAGGATGTGCCGTCGTGATGGTTCAACCAGCGATGGTTCGACCTCTCGATCCCACCTCACACAACAATCGACGCAATGAAAAACTCCCCGCCTCGCTCTCCTCCCCCCGCCCTTCGAAAAAAAGATTTTGTCCCGCACATGACTGAACCGTAAAACCAGCCCACGATCTCACCCAGAACTACTTCTCCCTCCGCCGCACGCCATTCGTCCTTCCCCCACCTTCCCGACCTCCTATTGGATCCAGCCATCACACGGCCATCACCTGCGTGTCGGCGGCGCCTGCGTGGAGGAAGGCCCCGCCGGAGATCTCGTCCATGGCGGCGACGAAGGCGTTGAGGTCGACCAGGAGGGGCTGGGCGAGCGTGATCGCATCGGGGGTGGGGGAGGCGGTGGTGCCGGTGGTGGCGGTGAAGAGGAGTGCGCGGGTAAAGAGCAGGTCGTGCGCGCGGGAGGAGGCGGCGGCGCGTGCGAGGAGGCCCCAGGAGAGGCCCGAGAGGACGGTTGGGGATGAGGGGTCGGAGGGGGCCGGGTCGGCGAGGACGAAGAAGGAGGAGTGGCCGCGGAGGCGGAGGCAGCGGAGCATGCAGAGGAGCGCGACCGAGGCGGATGGGGGCAGGAGGGCCATGCAGGTCGCCGCGCGCGCCGGCTGCAGGAGCGCGGCGCGCGGGGAAGGGGAGGGGAGGCGGAGGGGCTGCTAGGGTTGGAGGCGTGGTGGAGGGAGAGGTGCGCCGCTAGCAGCACAGACTGCACCGGTTCCTCCTCCTCATCGGGGAGCGACGGCCGCGTCCGTCGCCGCCACAGCCGCCGCAAGTACGCCGCGCCGTCCACCTCTTCCTCCTCCGCGCTCAAGGTGCGCAAGGACCGCAAGCCCCGCCACAAGCACCGCCGCAAGGACGTGGCACCGTCCACCTCCTCCTCCTCCGCGCTCAAGGTGCGCAAGGACCGCAAGCCCCGCCGCCGGGAGAGGCGGAGGTCCCGTTCAGACGACGACGACTACAAGCGAGCCTCCCCCTCCTTACCCCCTCTCCGTGTATAGGTTTCCGTTGCTAGCTAGGGTTAGGCTGAAAGAGCTCATTATCTAGGAGATTCGGTTCGTGCGGATAACTTTGTAATTTTCTCTGTGATTTGAGCTATTATGATGTCAAGCTTTGGGCAGCTAAAGAATGGTTCAATCTTAGCGTTCTAGAGAAATTTTTTAATAGGAAACACCGCCTTCCTGAAGAAAAGTTGTTCTGCGAATCCAAGCGAAACACATACTAAAATTAGTTTGTATTTGTTCAAGGGGAAGTGTATTTGAGTTTAGGACTCCAGTTTTATTTGTATTTTTGGGTTGTAGGGAATTGGAATCCCTCTTCCTTGCAGCCAGGAACAAGTTTAGGTGAACCTGAATTGAGTGGTTCTGAAGAAGGGTGGGATACTCTTTATGCAAATTGTAGTGATCAAATATTTAATTGTTGTGATCTTTTTAGTCACGACACATGATGGTTTAGTGCATTAGCTAGATTAGGGCCAGACTTTCACGAGATTCAGACTTGTGATTAATAGTGGGTAGTACTTGCATGAGCAAATTTATTCTATTCCTTTTCCTAGAATTTTCTATTCTCATCGAAGGAGGAAAACTCACCTTGAAGGTCATAGACTTTGGTTTGTCTGACTTTGTAAAGCCAGGTTAGTCTAACATATTTCCATTCAGATTTTTGTTTAACATTTTGTTTTTACTACATTTAAATGTGGCTGTATTGTGACACACCACAATTGTTACATCTTGTGATGAAAGACTCAATGACATTGTTGGAAGTGCATATTATGTTGCTCCTGAGGTGCTTCATCGATCTTATGGCACTGAGGGAGATATGTGGAGCATTGGAGTAATTGCCTACATTTTGCTTTGTGGGAGCCGATCTTTCTGGGTACGCACAGAATTTGGAATATTCCGAGTTGTCCTTAAGGCAGAACCAAGGTTTGATGAGGCCCCATGGCCTACTCTCTCTGCTGAAGCCAATGACTTCGTAAAACGGTTGCTTAATAAGGATTACCACAAGAGGATGACTACCTCACAAGCTCTCAGTAAGAACTATATTTGTTTGGCACTGCTGTACAGTAATGTCCTCCTTAGGAAGACTATCCTTCTGCATAATGATGCTTAACTGTTTACTTGTGCAATGGTACCTGCAGGTCACCCATGGATCCGAGATGCACAACAAGTGAAGATTCCTTTAGATATGATAATATACAAGCTTATGAGAGCTTATATAAGTTCATCAACATTGCGGAAGTCTGCTTTGAGGGTATACACTATGCACTTGAAACAGACTTCAGAAAACAAGGCGTATAGGATTCTATGCATATTATTTGTTACAAATTTGTTCTACAATATGCAATCCAACATTAACAATACCCTAATTTTTTCCCTTTGTTACTTTTCTGGGTAGCAACAACCTGAGCTTCGGCAACATATCATGGAGCAACACTGCATTGCCGTGGAATTGCAGGGCCGCGGCGCAGCGGAGGCATGTCTGCAGGGTCGTCTAGCAGTCGAGAAAGTGCAAGGTTGCCGTCACGCCATTTGACTTCGGGAGCGCCAAGGAGCTGTCTCCACCGGTGCGCGTCGTCCAGGTAACGTCTTTCCGACAGAGTGCTGAATCTTGCAAAGTTAAACGCTGAATTTGTGTGGGGTTATGTCATGAATCTTCTGACAAATTCAGTGTTCATACATTGTGTTTGCATGTCATTGAGCACGTCTCTGTCCTTTTTCTTTGTGTTTGGTTGTATCTTAGCATGAATTGATGCACTTCATTATATAGACCACATTTTGATGCATGCTCAAGAAAAAACAATTTCGTATTTGTGAAATCATATTCTGTTTTTCTTATTTTTCTCATGGCTCCTCTGTTTGTCCAGTCTCTTTTGGTTGCTCTGTTTTTCCTGTATGGATGGCTTCAATTTTTGTGTTGCAAGTGTCACTCGAAGTGTGAATGAAAATGCCTCAAGTAATGTTTTGTTCAAACTTTACTTTTTGAGGCTTCTGAACAGGAATATGAAAAAGAAAAGCTAAATGAGAGGATAGCAAAACTATCTGGTGGTGTTGCTGTCATTCAGGTACTTGTGTTGTTTCATATTGAGCTGTCTACTGGTGCACTAGGCTGCAATTGCAGAACAACGACTGGCAGTGTGCTAGCATTATATAACAACTCTTGGTTTGTAGGTAGGAGCACAGACTGAAACTGAGCTCAAGGAAAAGAAACTGAGGGTTGAAGACGCACTTAATGCAACAAAGGTAATGCTTCCTTTGTTGCAAGTCTAATTACATTTTGGGATTTATGATCTCACTCAGAAAATCCTTCTGGTGCACTGTAGTATTGTACCGATTTTACTTTTACACTGAACTCTATGTAATCATTGCTTGTTAATTGACTGCTTGCTTTGTGGACAGGCCGCTGTGGAGGAAGGTATTGTTGTCGGTGGTGGTTGTACCCTTCTAAGGCTTGCATCAAAAGTTGATGCCATTAAAGAAACCCTTGAGAATGATGAGCAGAAGGTATGGAAAAGGCAAACGAAGATCGCCTTTCTAGAAGTTTTGACATTCAAATGTTATCCTTGGTTCAGAGAGCTGGTTTCTTCCATCAAAATTAACTAATTATCTGTTTGCCTTTTCAAGGTTGGCGCTGAAATTGTAAGGAAATCCTTGAGTTATCCACTTAAACTGATTGCGAAAAACGCTGGTGTCAATGGCAGCGTGGTCACTGAGAAGGTTTGTATTCAGATTTCTTCTCTTATATGAACCTGATACCAGCAACGTGTGTGTTTCTAATTTGGAGCGTACCTGCGTCCAGGTCCTTGTGAACGACAACTTTAGGTACGACTATAATGCTGCTACGGGGAAGTATGAGGATTTGATGGCTGCTGGTATTATTGATCCCACCAAGGTACGAGCAAACTGTGTTGACATCTTTTTGTCTTTTCTCAAACTAAATATTTCTTTCTAAAAATAGTGTTATTCAAGTAAGAGGCAGGGGTTCTGCCCCTGGAATACAGTATCCACCCTCTGATTTCTTCGCAAACAGTGGGCCCATAAACTAACCTGATTTCTTGCAAAACAGGTTGTGAGGTGCTGCTTGGAGCATGTCGCATCGGTGGCCAAGACATTCATCACCTCTGACGCCGTCGTGGTGGACATCAAGGAATCTGAGCAGGCACCTGCCGCAAATCCAATGGTCGGTTCAGGTATGCAGAGACAACAAAATATGTGCTCGTTGCCAATATAATAAGTTTTTATCTAACTTGTTTTGATGCTGTCTACAGGTTACGGGTTCTAATATACGAGAATATCCAGCTCTGTTTTGGTGTCCCTTCGGTGCATATTGCGTCGGAGGTTATACTTTGAGAAAAGAAGTGTGATGCTATTGTGTTGCGGGTCAAGACCGGAAACTATTTTGTTGTGCTATTTTCGGTTTTAGCAGGCGTGCTGGTGCTCACATGCTTATCCATTGTTGGATATTGCTTGAATAAAAACAACAAGTGTAACCTGGGCGTGTACTAATGTTCCATGTACTCTTTTCTCTTTAATACAATACCTTTTAAAAAACTTTCACCCGAGGGAGAATCTATCAGGTTGAGCACTGACCTACTCGACCCATTCCTATTGTTTACATAGTCTGCAAAACCTTTCACCGTTGCAGGACAAGGCACAGATCGCCATGTCAGGCATTGTGTATGGACGGCGACGATAAGCGGGATAAGCGGGTGTCCGGACCCCCGGGACCTAAAAATCCAATCTCTTAAGAATATCTATATACTTTTTATTCTTTCTCATGATGATAAGTATGTATGTATGGAATTCAAGTTTGAGTCACATGTTTTGGTTTAGTGTTACATTGTATAGGGACGAAGGTATAAGACTATTTTATGGGATGATGGCCTTTAATGAAAGGGTTGTTAGGGCCATGAGAGGGTGACAAACAATGAGGATGAGCGACGTGCAAGTTTATTATCCCGTAGCAACGCACGGGCATTCAACTAGTACTACTAGTAGCACCTAGTTAGTTAACCTAGTTAGTTAACCAAATTAACCTAGCTAGTTAACCTAGTTAGTTAACCAAATTAACCTAGCTAGTTCACTTAGTTACTTAACCTACCTAGTTAACCTACTTAACCTAGCTAATTCCTAGGGTTCATAACTAAATTCACCTAAGTTAATTAACTTAGAGAGGAGGGGTGGGGCTTACTGGGAGGAGGGCGTTGAGGGTGACTCCGGTGGCGTCTACGGTGGTTCCGGTGATGGCGAGGGAGGGAGGGGCGTCGAGGGAGGCAGGGGCGGCGAGGAGAAGATGACAGTGGCTCCGGGGGCGCGCGACTCCAGTGGCGGCGATGGCGCGCGGCTCCGGTGGCGGCTCCGATGATGGCGACGGAGGAGGCGATGGAGCGCGGCTCCGGTGGCGGTTCCGGTGACGGAGGCAGGGGTGAGGAGGAAGCAGTGGCTGCGATGGTGAGGTTGGGGAGACACGCGCGAGAAGAATGGGAAATTGGGGGAGGGAGGCCCGCGCATAGGGGCAAGTCAAATTTAGTAGTTGCTATAGCGCTTTTTGAAACAACGCATTGCTGCTGTCAAACTTAGTAGTGGCGCGGTTTCGAGAAGAGCGCTACTACTATACCAACGCGCTGCTGCTGTCAAACTTAGTAGTAGCGCGGTTTCAAGAAGAGCGCTACTACTATACCAAGCCTGACAGCAACGGTTAGAACAGTCATGGTAGCAGCGCATTTTATCAGGGCACGCTACTGCTATTTGGGTACCAGTAGCGGGCTGCTTTGTCACGCACTACTGTTACGTAGCAGTAGCACTTTGTTTTAACAAGCATTACTGCTAAGATTTTGTGTATAAACTTTTTCCTACTAGTGAAAGGGGCCGCTACGTGTCTGCATGGTGATGTTTAGAAAACATCCGCCGCCTTGATAGACATAGGATTCGTTAGCTCGCCAACTGTCCGATATTCTTTCACTGAGCGTGCATCAACCTTCGCAACAAGGCTTGTGTTGCGCTCGCGGTTTTGCATCAAGAGCCTTGTTGCGCTTCTGCCAAACCGTTTTCTTTCTAAAACAAGGCCTATGTTTCAGAAACAAAAATCGTGTTCCGGAAATATCAATAGAATTTTATTAATTTTTTTTATAATAGAATATTTTCTGCAACAGAGATCGCATTGAGAAAACATCTATCGATCGAACATTTGCAATAGAGTTCATGTTGTAGAACTTTTGCAATGTAGATATTATTGTAGAACTTTTTTTGCAACAAAGCTTATGTTGCAGTTTTTTTTTCAACAAAATAGTTTTGAAACATAACTAATGTTGCAGAAAATTTTCTTGCAACAAGGAGGATGTTGCAAGAAAATAACAATTGCCGTTCACCGGGAACTCCGTCGAACGGTGCAGAGGGAGGAGAGGGGCCGCCCGTCCGTCGACGACAAGCGTCGGACCTCCGACCAGGTTGCCTCGTCGCTCCTTCGCTCCGACAAGATGGACGCAACGCACGTGAACGAGACGTGGTGAAGGCTCTTCCCTGCCAGTACCTGGCTGGCATCGGTGTACGCCGCTCGGACCCGACCACTCTGGTCGCCCCGCCATGATCATGGAGGCCACCGCCAACCGAGTTACCTTCTAGTTCGGTCTGCAACATATAATTTGTTATGCTTTGCTTTCTGAAAGAGTGGCGAGTTGCAGAAATAGAAGTAGGTATAGAATATATTAGTGGCGAGAGTTTTAGAGACATAAGGACTAAGAAGGGATGCGATGTGTGTGACCCTAATCAAGACGCGTGACGAGTGTAGCATTCGGCAGATATACGAGGAAAGATCGGTCGGTTGAACAAAAGCTTCTTCCATAATTAAAATACAAGAGCTTTTCTCATAATTAAAATATAATATACAATTAAATCACTCAACAAAGTATAAGTATATTGCAATCGATTCTGGCAACAACGCGCGGGGTATATTGCACACATGATCAATAGAAGAGGCTCGGGTAGACCCATATCGGTGACGGCGGCCACTCACGGTCACGGGACATGAGCGCAGACCACGTGGAATCAAAACACTCGTCGCGGCCGGACCCTGGTGCGAAAGCGTGGAAAGGAGGTTGGCTTCTCAGCCTGGACGTACCGAGCGGGCTTTTAGGCCTGCTCGTGGCCCGTTCGATTTTGGCCCGCTCGGTCCTGGACCGACAAGAAAACAGCCCGGTCCGGGCCCAGATATTCAGACCGAAAAAAAATCGGTCCGGTCCGGTCTTTAACCGGGCCGAACGAAAGGACCGAGCCTAATAACCAGAAGAACAAAAGCACACAGGAACGACGGCTCGGCCCTCGCTCGTCTTCTCCTCTTCCTCGTTACACAGAGGAACGGCGGCTCCTCCTCCTCTCCCTAACCCTAACCCTAAGGCGACGGCGCCGTTGGCCACGCCTCCGATCACCGACGAGACCACGCCGTCGATCCCTCCACTCTTAGTCCAAGCTAGCGACGGCGCCGTCGCACGTCGCCGGCGACCTGGAGGATCATCTTCTTCCCAGACCTAGCGACGGCGCCGTCGCACGTCGCCCCATCCGGCCGTCCCTCTCCAATCTCGGTCGCCACCTGGACCTCTCCTACCACACCGTCGGTCCCACCTTCTCCTGTTGTCGTCATCTCGTCAACCACCACCTCCTGGTTTGCACCTGCACGCGAAGGAATGAGGAGTGGAGGAGCCGCGAAGCCGAGGAGGGAGCACCGCGGCTGCACCTGCAAGCCGACGTCGAGACGTCGACCATCGTCGACCACCTCCTCCCGTTGGCTGTCCGCCGTTGACCACAAAGCTGGAGGACACGGGGGAGTAGCACCTGCACCTCACGTCGACGCCGTCAGTTGTTCATTCTGCATTTCCTATGATCTTTCTTCAGTTGGCATCTTTCTTCAGTTGGTAATTTTCGAGTTTGCTTGCTTATTTTTTGTCCATTTGAATCTCTTTTACAACCTAACGATCTATATGTTTAAATTTACTGTCAAAGAGTTCTAAAACACCTCCCATCTTACTCCCAGGAACGAACTGCAGCCGGTCCATTCGGTCCCGTCGGTCCTCACCGAGCTAAGCTGCAGCCGGTCCGGTTCAGAGAAACAGGACCGCAAGTAACATCGGTCCGGTCCGGTCCGGGCCAGCTGCGGCCGGTCCAAAGCGAGGCTCGGTCAGGGACCGGACCGGCCCGGACCGTGTCCACCCTGACTGGCTTCCCAAGTCTCGATTCGACACGAGGAAGTAGACTCGGTTGGCCACCACCCCGCATCGTGCCGCATCGGCGCACGCCATTGCGCTTCTCCCCGCGCAGTCCACGAACAAGCTGTACTCCCCGATGTCGTCCAGCTCCCCCCACCTCATCGCCGCCATGTCGAGGGCGTGCACGCTCACCTTCCGCACTCTCGGCCGCCAGCTCAAGCAGTCCTTCGCCGGGGGATCCGTCATGATCAGCAGGAGGAGGAGCCGCTCGCCGGCGGCTACTAGGCGGGGCCCGTACCATAAACGCTCAAACGTGGCGGCGTCCGGGTTCGGGAGGCCGGTTGTGGGCAACAACTGGACCTCATGGGACGACTGGCATGACTGGCATGGAGCCTTGACATCGAGGCGAAACTCCAGCAGCTCCGCTCGGTCGGTGATGCCAAGGACACGGCCGTGGAAATCGATCACGGTTGAGATGAAGGAGGCTCCACGGGGAAGGCGGTGGGGCGTCCACTCAGGGTCGGGGTTTAGGGTCGTCGGGAAGCGGAGTGAGTCGAATTTGTGGTCGCGGGCGTCGAAGAGCAGCAGGTGGGTTGGGGTGAGGGATGCGTAGTGGTAAGCGAAGCCGTCAGGCAGCGGGACGGCGAGACGCTCGGCGCCGGTGAAGGCGTCGATGATGCTGCACTCTCCGTCATACTCCCTTTTGAGGAGGATGAGGTGGCCGCGGGATGCAGAGAGGAATTTGGCTGGGAAGGCGGGCAGTGGCACGGCCATGGGATCGCCGATCATGGCAGGGGAGAGGCCGCTCAAGCGGGCGGGCTCGTCGGAGTACCTTCTGGCTTTGAGCATGAGAGGAGGGATGCGCGGCACTATGGTGGAGGCAGATGCGATGAAGAAGCGCCGCCATGGCCGGCAGGCCGCGGCAAAGGCGGAGAGCGAGCGGAGGCATGGATATAGGCGGTCAAGGACGTCGGTTATCACCAAGTCAGGGAGGTGACCCCAGTCCCGGAGCTCCGCCGATACGGGTGGCTGGGGCGTCGCGGCGATCTCGTCGAACCGCTCCGGCGGTCTCATGGCTGATAAGGCAGCTTTTCAATGATTCGTGGACAGAAAAAGCGCCACAGTATATAGAGTACCTGTTGATCCTTGGAACGACCGCCGGTTAAATTAGGGGTAAAGATGCGACATGCTTGGCGATGATTACGTCGCGGGAGGAAGATATGTGAGCTGGACGGATGCTGATGGCTTCTACTGCTGTAGAGCCGTAGTTCATGGCTGTTTGTTAGCTACGCTGTCGCCGGTGTTGAATTGTTTTTTTTAAGTGTTGCTAAATCTAAGACCATGTTTGGAACCACCTAAATTATATAATCCGGTTTTTATAATCTATTATGTCTTCAAACAGTACATATTATATTACAGATTATAAAAACTAGATTGTCAGATTATTAGAAACTCATAATCTACTCTACCCAGCTAAAATCAGATTATGGATTATTAATGACCCATTACTCTTGAAAACTTAAAGATAATTACCTACTGCCACCGCCACTGTCCTCCAAACATGTCCACCTAAATTATTATCTTTGCAGTTAAAAAACAGAGGACAGACATGTCATTGTACAATATAAAACCTGAATTATAGTTTATACTAACAAAAGGACCCGTACGTTGCAACGGGAGAAAAACAATTATAATCTTTAATGGTGCTGATCGTGTTATGTCTTTAAAATTTTAGGACATTTTTTGAAATGCATGAACATTTTTTGGAATTAGCAAACTTTTTTCAATTGCACTCAAAAAATAACACACAAACTTTTTTTCAAAATCATAGACTTTTATTGTTTTCACCAACATTGTTCTCAAAATTATGAACATTTTTCTGAATATGCGAATATTTTTACAAAAATCCTAAGCATTTTTTGAATTCACAAGCATTTCATATTTTCTTCAAACTTTTATTTCAATATTCCGAGTTCTATAAATTACAAAAGTTTTTCAAAGTTCTAAATTATTTAAACTAAAAAATGGAACAGAAAAATGAAAATAAAAAATGAGACTAAAAACAGAGGCACGAACTGTTTTTAAGATTTTTACACGGACTTTTATTTAAAATCGTTGACTTTTTTATTTTATGGACATTTTCTCAAAGTTTAAACATTTTTTTATATGCAAACATTTTTCAAAACTCCTGAGTAGTTTTTGAATTCTTTAAAAAAATATGTTTTTTTGAATATTTTATTTCAAAATTCTCAGTTTCTTAAAATTGAGAAAAGTTGTTTGAAGTTCTAAATTATTTAAAGTAGAAAAACAAAATGGAACTGAAAAGAAAAATAAAAAAACTAAACTAAAAAAACAGGCGCCCATGCATGGGTCGACCCAAACAGGTGTGCTGCGTCTTTTTCCAATGCCCAGAGCGTAATATAGGAGGTGCCTACATGGGCCGGCCCAGTCTGGAGATTTTCCTGTTTGAAACGTTTTTTTTACTTATAGGTGGCATTGGTGGGTAACTTTAGTCAACTTTAAGAGCAATTTGGATGACGTACGGAAGAAGCACTATTTGCTTTATTAATAGGTAAGATAATCTGACCTCCAAACATGCCCACCTAAATTATTTTTATAAACCAGATTATATAATCTATCTTCATAATCCAGATTATTATAATTTATTGTGGTTCCAAACAGGGCCTAAGTCGATTGAGACTTAATTATGCCTTGATTAATGCTACATATGAGATCGGACATTGAGATTCGTGTGAAATTTTCTTTAGTCTTTCTTACTTCCTCTGTCACGGTTTAGAAAACGTGTTTGAAAATTCTCTAAAACGTAGGTGGTTATTGATTGACTGTGAGATGAGTTGGAAAATAACATTCACACCACACATGCATATAGAAGTAGTACAACAGAGTACTCCCTCTGTTCCTAAATATAAGACCTTGTAGAGATTGCACTATGGACTACATACGGATGTATATAGACATATTTTAAAATGTAGATTCACTCATTTTGCTCCGTATGTAGTCTATAGTAAAATCTCTACAAGGTCTTATATTTAGGAACGGAGGGAGTACTAATTAGCTGCTAGGAGTAAATGCAATGGCCTTAAACCTTGTCTATTGTGAAAATGCACGTAAATTTAACCATGCCTTCAAAACCGTGACAGAGGGAGTACATGTTATGTCATTCTTTTCTACTTCCTCCGTCTTGATTTATAAGTCATCTTACGAAAATCAAATAATCCCAAAACACTAATGCACGATGCATTAACTTTCATCTCGTTTCTTGTTTTTTGACTTGAATAAAGGAATCAACTAATAAGAGGCGTGGGGCGTGTATGTTTTTAATAACTTGAGACTAACTAGCACGACATGCAGTGGTCAATTCATTGCATGCAATGGTATTAATTAGTAGCAAGTTAATATTAATTTCTCTTGTTTTCCTTTCCGTCCTGGTTGTGGTGCACAACTTAAAATGACTTATAAACCGAGACAGAGGGAGTATGATGAGATTTGATTAACTCTCAGGCATTTATGAAGTGGTCCCCGAGACAACAAACAAGCCTGCTTTGCAACAGTGCAAGAGTCGGTTAGGCTATTTATAATGGAGAGTATCATATAGTGGTATCATGCATATGATACTATTGTATGATACTACCTCCATAATGCATAGTATCATAAACTAGTATCATAGGTGACCTCATTTATTGACATGCATGACACATACTCGCATAGCATTTAACATAATACGGTATCTACCTATGTTACTCTTACCATATCTCTCTTCCTTAATTGTGTGCCACATCAACATGTTTGCTAGTCCCAAATATATAATACTACTACCTAAGTTACTTACACTATGGTCAGCCTTAGGAAAAATGTGAAGAAGACATTTAAGTGCTCCAAACTGGATGGGAAGAGGACATTTAAGTGCTCCAAACTCGATGGGTTATTATTCATCGAACTACGATGTGGGGATTGGAGACACTTCAACAACTCATGACATGTTATTAATGATGAGGATGAAGGGGTAAGCCGCACATGCATGGTTTTTGAGAAGCCTGTTGTTTAGATCTTTCAGGAACAAAATGCATAGAGCATATCCAATTTTTTGGAGATGCATTGACAACACATGTGCATATGCAACTTCTGGATGATCTTGTCGAGCATATGTGAACGCATAATGAAAATGAGTAAGCTTGTCTTTTAGTTTATCAATTATGCACTATAAACAATATTTATGTTTAAACTATATATGGTTTATGTAGTATTAAGTATGCACTATTTTTATTTGTGTGTACTAAATTATGTTTGTCTAAAAATGATCAAAATACATGTGTTTGCATGAATTTAATATTTTAAAAATAGTAATTGTGATTGAAATTTCCAAGATTTACTGCCCGCCCGATCACTGTTTACGCGTACATCATATAAGTAATTGTAGATGTTATAGTTAGCTAACGCGCCTGCCCGCCCGATCACTGTTTACGCGTACATCATATAAGTAATTGTAGATGTTATAGTTAGTTAACGCGCCTGTCTATGGATGGTAGAAAATCACTTGCACTGATGACATTCGACCACCACACAGCACTCCCTTTGTATCTAAATAACTAGTTAGAAAGAACCAGTCTGGTTTTTTTCAATTATAATTATTTAGGTACACAAGTAGTACAATCCTTAAGAGTGAAAGAAAGAGGTGGTGCATGCATTTTTATTTTTAACATAATACACACGCAGGCATAGACTAATCTCTATAAACGCACACTCGATTTCTATGAACACCTTTGTAAGACAGTGTCAACATATTATTTTGAAATTAATAAAGTCGTCACAGAACAGATGCATGTGTATGTGATGTGAATTTGTATCATGCCCCAAACCATGGCACTGCCTCTAGTTCACAACGATATATATTCATACCTAAACAGTTGATTCTCACTATCTTTATTATCTTAATATGTATATATGCCACCTTATAAATGTTCACCTCACTCTGACGCCACCGGTTGCGTCACCCCTAGAAGCACCGCCTCACCTCGACGAGGGGTCCCAGGCGTGGCCTAGGCTTTAGGGGGGGGGGGGATCTGTTGCGGGATTGCCGACCCTACCACGGTCACCCACGCCAGCATCATCAACTCTATGGGGAGTGATTTTCTCACCTCGGTTCGGGCTGACCGTGAGTCGGCAATGGAGGAGCTGCGTGGATTGTCCTCTCCACCCTCGACACCTCCAAGGGTGATAACGCCCAAGGCCTTGACACCGGCCACGTCGTCACCACTCGAGGGCGTGAGGGCTGAGGTGCAACCCTCTTGGTCTTCTTCAGCTTCGCCGCACCCTTCTATCCCATCTTTCGGGGGCGCTGTGATTGTGGCTGCAGCTGACTTCACTCCCTCGCCGCTGAGATGCAACGGTCGTCACTCTGTTAGTGTTGATGGTACAACAACTACTAACGAGGATTCTTTGACCAAGGCTATTCGTAGGACGACATCCCACAACTTGGATTTTTGCACTTGACCAGGATGAAGGCCGTATCGAGGGTGATGTACCGCTCAGAAACTTTATTACTAAGTACTACAAAGAGCTTTTTGGTCCTTCAACTGAAAGTTCCTTTGCCCTGAATGAGTCTAATACTCATGACATCCCTTAAGTTTTAGAGGCGAAAAATGATTTTTAACCTGTCCATTCAGTGAGGAGGAAATTCGCACCGTGCTGTTTGATACGTCCATTTTGCATCATGTTTTATTGCTGCTATTTATAAAGTTTTTAATCAATATAACACTTCATGGAGTATTTCTAATGCCTTTTATCTCTTAATATGCAAGATTTACACAAGGAGGGAGAATGCCGACAGCTGGATTTCAAGGCCTGAAAAAGCTACAGCAGAGATACCTATTCTGCACATCTCCAAATGGGCTGAAATTTCATGAAGTATTATTTTGGAATAAAAAAATACCGGGCCAAAGATCCACTGGAGGAGGCAAGCCAGGTGCCCACACAACACCAGGACGCCTTGTGTGCAGCCCCTGGCCCACTTCAGGCCTCCTCCTTCTGTTATATAAATCATTTTACCCTAAAACTTTTAGGGCGAGACTTTCGAAATGAGGTGCCGCCGCCACGAGGCAAAACTAGAGCAGGAGCACTTTTGCTCTCCGGCGGGCAGATTCCGCCGGGGACACTTCCCCCCGGGAGGGGGAAATCGAAGCCTTCATCATCACCAATAGCCCTCTCATCGCTGGAGGACCAATCTTCATCATCACCATCAACATCACCATCTCATCTCAAACCCTCGTTCATCTGTTGTATTCAATCTTTGTGTCAGAACTTCAGATTGGTACCTGTGATTGGCTTGTAGTGTTGATTAGTTATCGTAGTTGATGCTGGTTGGTTTGCCTCTTGAATGTTCAGATCCTTTATGTTATTCAATACCCCTCTAATCTTGAACACCATGATGATGAGTGAGTAGTTACTTTTGTTCTTGAGGACACGGGAGAAGTCTTGTCATAAGTAATCATGTGAATTTGGTACTCATTCGGTATTTTGATGATATGTATGTTGTGATTCTCTTAGTGGTATCATGTGAATTTCAACTATTTAACACCTCACCATTCATGGGCCTAAGGGAACTCATTGTGGAGTAGTAATTAAATGATGGGTTGCTAGAGTGAGAGAAGATTAAATCCCAGTTTATGCGATATTCCGTAAGGGGCTGATTTGGATCCAAATGTTTATTGCTATGGTTAGACTTTGTCTTAATTCTCTTTTCGTAGTTGCGGATGCTTGCGAGAGGGGGTAATCATAAGTGGGAGGCTTGTTCAAGTAAGAACAACAACCAAGCACCAGTCCACCCACATATCAAATCATCAACGTAGTGAACATGAATCAAAAGAACATGGTGAAAGTGACTAGATGAAATTCCCGCGTGTCCTCAGGAACGCTTGCATCGCTATAAGTACTTGTTCTAGCCTGTACTTTGCACTCAAAAGGATTGGGCTATCTTGCTGCACTTTATTTAATTTTGTCCCTATTTACTCGTTACAAATTATCTTTCTACCAAACTATTTATTACCGCTTGTTTCAGTGCTTGCAGAAACTACCTTGCTGAAAACCAGTTGTCATTTCCTTTTACTCCTTGTTGGTTCGACGCTCTTACTTATCGAAAGGACTACAACTGATCCCATATACTTATGGATCATCAAGACTCTTTTCTGGTGCCGTTGCGGGGAGTGAGTCGCCTTTGATGAGTGGAAAATTGGTAAGAAAATATTTTTGTTACGTGCTGAAATTTATTGCTACTTGTCACTATGGAAAGTAATCCTTTGAGAGGCTTGTTCGGGGTATCTTCATTTCGACTGGAAACCACTAGAGTTGCCTCTCCACCACCTACTGAAGCTACTAAAGATGTTGCTTATGAAATTCCTGCTGGTCTTATTGAGAAACTTTTAGCTAATCCTTATGTAGGCGATGGAACTAAACATCTTGATATGCACTTAATTTATGTGGATGAAATTTGTGGATTGTTTAAGCTTGCAGGTTTATCTGGAGACAGGGATAAGAAGAAAGTGTTCCCTAAATCTTTGGACGAAAATGCATTGACGTGGTATAGGCTATGTGATGATACTTACACATGGGTTTGGAAACGTTTGAAAGTCGAGTTCCACCAGAAATTTTATCCTATGCGTTTGGTTCATCGTGATTGGAATTATATATATAACTTCTGGCCTCGTGAAGGAGAAAGTATCGCTCAAGCTTGGGGGATGCTCAAGTATATGCTTTGTACATGCCCCAATCATGATCTCTCAAGAGAAATAATTCTTCAAAATTTTTATGCTCGACTTTCTCATAATGATCAAAATATGCTTGATTCTTCTTCAAGTGGTTCTTTTATGAAGAAGACTATTTAATTTAAATGGGATCTTCTTGAAAAGATTAAGCACAACCATGAGGATTGGGAGATCGATAAAGGTAATGAGTCAGGTTTAAATCTTGAATTTCATTGTGTTAAATCTTTTATGGAAACAAATGCCTTTCAGAAATTCAGCACCAAGTATGGACTTGACTCTAAAATAGTAGCGTCTTTTTGTGAATCTTTTGCTACTCATGTTGATCTTCCTAAGGAGAAGTGGTTTAAATACCATCCTCCTATAGAAATTAAGGAAAAACCTCCTGAGATTAAAGAAGAGAAAACTATTGTCTACAATATTGATCCAGTTGTTCCTACTACTTATTTTGAGAAACCACTTTTTCCTGTTGGAATTAAAGAGCACTGTAAGGTTTCTTCTATCGTTACGAAAATTTATGTTAGAACACCTACACCTTCTAAGAAAATTAAGGTTGAACCTAGCATTGCTTTAGTTAAAGATCTTTTAGTTGATGAATTGGATGAACATGTTGTTTCCTTCTATGCTAATGCTTCTAGAATTGCTAGTCCCGATCTTAAGAATAAAAATAGACCCGTAGTTGGCATGCCTATTATTTCTGTTGAAATTGGAGATTATTTCTGTCATTGTTTATGTGATGTGGGTGCTAGCATAAGTGCTATTGCTTTTACTTTATATCAAGAAGTCATGAATGATATTACACCTGCTGAGATTGAGGATATTGATGTCACTATTATGCTTGCCGACAGAAATACTATTTCACCACTTGGTATTGTGAGAGATGTTGAAGTCTTATGTGGTAAAATCAAATACCATACTAATTTTCTTGTTCTTGATTCTCCACAAGATAGCTTTTGTTCAATCATATTTGGTAGACCTTTCTTGAATACTGTTAATGCTCAAATTGATTGTGCTAAGGAGATTGTTAGTGTCAACTTTGGTGGTGTGTCTCATGAATTTAATTTCTCTAAGTTTCGTAGACAACTACATGATATAGAGTTGCCTAGTAAATATGAAATTCTTAGTCTTGCTACTATTGCCGTGCCTCCTACTGATCCTTTGGATTAGTATTTGCTTGAGCATGAGAATTATTTGCATATGAATTAAAGGAAAGAAATGGATGAGGTTTCTTTAAGCAGCCAGCTATCCTTAAGCATAATTTGCATGTTGAAACTTTGGGAGGTCCTCCTCCACCTAAGAGTGATCCTGTGTTTGAATTGAAGCAATTGCGTGATATTCGCTTATCTTGATGAAAAGAAAATATATGTGCTAACCTTTCAGAGCACGAGGAAAATAGATTCTTAAAAGTTCTAAGGAAGCAACATACCATTATCAGATATACTCTCGATGGTCTTAAGGGCATCAGTCCCACTCTATGTTAGCACAAGATTAATATGGAACCAGATGCTAAACCCGTTGTTGACCACCAACGATGTTTAAATCCGAAGATGAGGAATGTTGTAAGAACTGGAATATTAAAGCTTCTAGAAGCATGTATTATCTACACCATAACTGATAGTAGATGGGTGACTCCAGCTCATTGTGTTCCTAAAAGGGGTGGTATTACTGTTGTTCCTAATGATAAGAATGAACTTATACCTCAGAGGATAGTAACTCGTTATAGGATGGTGATAGATTTTAAAAAGTTGAATAAAGCTACTAGGAAAGATCACTACCCTTTACCTTTTATTGATCCAATGTTAGAAATGTTGTCTAAGCACACACACTTTTGTTTCTTGGATGGTTATTTTGCTTTTTCTCAAATACCCGTTGCTATATCTGATCAAGAGAAACCACCTTTACCTACCCTTTTGGAACTTTTGCTTATCGACGTATGCCTTTTGGTTTAGGGATATTTAAATTAGTGCCCCTGGTTCCTTAGTTGTGCTCACTTTTCCCCACGCTCCAAACGTTTGCTCACTTTTCCCCTCTTCCTTAGCTGAAACTCTCACAAATGCTCATAGCGGCCGTTTGTCGTCTTGACCGTCCATTGACCGTTAATTGCTGACGAGTGGGGCCGAGTCTTCGTTTGACTGTTGCTTGCTGATGGGTGGGACCGCAAGGAGACACGTATTGGGCAGCTTGTCTGAATCTGGAACATATCTAGACAGGCCGCAGTGCACCGCGCCGCCCCGCCTCCTCCGCCGGCGTCGTGCCGCGTCCACCGCAGTTGTTTCCTCCACCCTATGCCCCTATTCCGTTCGTCGGCGGCGCCGCGTCTTCGCTAGATATAGCCCACCTCCCCATCTAGGATTACATGGCGATGTTGAGTGAGGACGCCCGAAATGCAGTCGACCGTGGAGAGGATTGGGTCGAATCCGCGGCAGATAATTCATGGATTAAACCTAGGTAAGCATTGTTTCCTCTCGACTTGACGCTCTAAGTCGTATTGTAGGTCGTATTTGACTTCTGTTTGCTTGAATCATTCGAATTTGTGCTCGATTTTACCCGGCTAACTGAAGCCTTTATTTCCTTCAACAAAATAGGATTGATCCCGTGCTGGCTTTCCGGCTGGCGATTAGAATGGAAACTAGTGTGCTGCGTGGTACTAAACCGCATTTGATTTCATCATTTTTCTATCCCAAAGTGGTAGAAACCAGCATATCTTTCAAAGATTTGCAAGCTGAGCTAAGAAACACCTATCCCTGGAGTGATGCCGATGCTGTTGAACTGAATTACTTCAGCAGTGACGAGCAAAGATTTCTCCCACTAACTTGCGACGATCATATGCCGTTGCTTTTTGCTAGGATTGCTGGCTGCCGATTCGGTAAACTCCAAATCGATGTGCTTTAGCCACGCGCAGAACGGGTGAAGGGGAAGGGAGTTCAGACATCATCTGTCTGTGCTAATAGCCAGCACCCCGGCACTCCTTGTAGGTCGACACCAAGTAAAGCAAGTGGTTCATGGAGCCACAACATGCCTGCTGCCAATTGTGGTTCCGATTCAGATGCTGCTTCTAGTGTACCTTCTGCAGTTGGTGTAGAAGAGGATGCAGAACCTGACGAGGCAGTGCCTACAAATGATGATGAAGACGAGATGATGTTCCCTGAACTGGTCGATGTAGCCAGTCAGCAAGCAGTGGATGATGAAAATATGGAGGAGCCCATCAGCCAAGCTAGGTTTGATGACACTGACGATGAAGAGAAGGTGGAGAACATGGAGAGCTTAATTGAGGATGAATACGATGGTGATGACATGCCAACAATTGAGTGGAACAGGGAAAAACCTGAGCTTAGTGTAGGTACCATTTTCCAATCAATGGTGGACTGTCGGAATGCAGTGACAACATGGTGCATTATATCTGAAAACACCTATAAGATTAAAAGGAGTGAGCGAGCAAGGTTCACAGTTTTTGTCCATATCCTAGGTGTAGGTGGAAGTTGCATGCATCTCGTATGAGAAAGAGCAAATATATTCAGGTAATCCAAGTTCAGTTAGTAATTTAGTTCCAGATTGTTGAGTAAGGTTTCTTAACTGTTTTTTCCCTTTTATTTTGTTCCAGATAAAGAAAAACCCACACAAGCACACCTGTCCACCTGGAGGGGGAGGGGGGAAGGCCAAAACCAAGCTAGCAAAAACTAGGTGGGTGGCAGATGCTATATTGGATTGGCTGAGAGAAGAACCTGGACTTGGTCCAACAACACTCTATGGGAAGCTTTTTGAGAAGTACAAGATAGAAATTCCTTACATGAGAATTTTCAATGCTAGGGAAAAGGCTCTTGACAGAATTAATGGTCAATGGAATGACAGTTTTCAGCTGCTTTACACTTTCAAAGCTGAAGTGGAGATGGCAAGTCCAGGGAGTGTTGTAGAGATTAGCAAGCATATAGTTCAATTCAAAATAAAAGGGAAGTCATTTCAGAAGGAGTGATTCAGAAGGGCTTTTGTTTGTTTCAATGCTTGCTGGCAGGGGTTTCTAGATGGTTGCAGGCCCTATTTGGCTGTAGATGCTACACATTTGACTGGAAGATGGAGAGGACAACTAGTAGCAGCTTCTGCAGTTGATGGGCACAACTGGCTATTCCCAGTTGCATTTGGTGTGGTGGAGGCAGAGTCTGAGGAAAGTTGGGTCTGGTTTTTGCAGCAGTTGCGCAACATTATAGGCACACCCCCAGGTTTAGCTATACACACAGATGCTTGCAAGGGTTTAGAGAGTGCAGTGGAAATTGTATTCCCTGGAGTGGAGCATAGGGAATGTATGCGACACCTAGCGCATAATTTCAAAAAGAAGTTCAAAGGTAAAGTTTATGATGAGAACTTATGGCCAACATCATACACATGCAGCAAAAGGAAGCATGAACACCATTTGAGAGTGTTGTATGCTCAAAATCCTCTTGTGAAGGAGTACATGGATGCACATCATGGTAAGGTGTGGTCAAGAAGCAAATTCAACGAAATCTGCAAAGTAGATTATGTGACCAGTAACCTTGCAGAATGCTTCAACTCAAAGTTCAAGTCAGTGAAAGGGCTCTTGTTGTGGCAAGCATTTGACAAGATGAGGCAAATGATCATGATAAAGATGGCTCTTCGCAAAAGAATTGCAGAAACACAATATGTTGGTCATCAAATGCTCCCATCACTGATTAAGGCATTGCACTTGAAGGCAAGAGGCCTGAAGATGAAATGTATTCGATGTGGTACATATGAGGGAGAGGTTACCTATACTGACACTAAAAATAGGGTATGGAGGTATCCTGTGAACCTAAGTGCTAGAGAATGTACTTGTAGGCAATGGCACATCCGTGGGAAGCCATGCATACATGCCCTACATCTGATGACCGTTATCGGGGGTGCAGATGGTGAAGTTGATCAATATTGCTCTGAGTATTTCTCTGTTGCCAAATTTATGGCTGCTTATGCTGACAATGTGCCTGCACTATTGGGTAAAGATCAATGGAACATAGTAGATCCAGGGTTCAAACTCCACGCTCCTGTCATTACTAGACCACCAGGAAGACCAAGGAACCATAGGATTAGAGCAGGTGAGGAGGGTCGTCTACCAAAGAAGCGTGCTTGCAAAAAATGTGGAGTTCTGGGGCATATTGCTAGGCTTTGTACCAATGCAGTGGATGCATCATTTGGAGAGGAGGAAAGATGGACAACAGCCAATGCTGAGGAGAATGCAGCAGCAATGGAGATTGAAGATGCAGTGGAGAATGCAGCAGCAATGGAGATTGAAGATGCAATGGAGAATGCAGCAACAATGGAGATTGAAGATGCAGTGGAGAATGCAGCAGCAAATGAAGCAGAAGATTTTGAAACCATGGCCTTTGATGGTTTTGAAGCTATAAGAGAGGAAGAGGAGGGGGTAATTGTTCCAATTGTGCCTTTAAAGATTACAGAACCCATAGATGACCGTCAAATGGTCGTCAAGTGCTCGGCGAGTGGAACTACTCCATCAGCACCTCCACGGGGAAAACACCAAGTAAAGCCCAAGATCAAAAGGAACAAGAGTCTAAAAGAAAAGAGCATCTCAACTAGGGAAACCAGGAGCAAGACGGTGAAGCCAGCTGCAAACACAAGGAGCAAGTCAAAAATTTGAATTAAGTTGTTGGAAAATGTTTGTGTTGTCAATTTGAGGGCGAGTCGATCGCTTAAAACTTGGTAGATTTGTATTAAGATGTTGGCATCTTAAAATTTGGTAGCTTTGAGCTACTGTAATAATGTTGGCATCAGTTGTAATAATGTTGCTTCTACTTTGGTTCCTTATTTGAGTCAAAATTCAAATTTCCATCAAAATTTGAATTTAAATCAATATTTGAATTTGGGCCAAAATTTGGATTCGAGCCAAAATTGAAGTTGAACATTGGAGGTTCATTGCTTTGTGCGGTGTATTTGATCGAGCATTTCAAGTCCAATATTCTTAGGCGAACAGTCTGTATGAGAAATGTGCTAGAAACGAGCTCGAAAGCTAGGGTAAACAACCCTATTTGAAATCAAGTTTTTTTTTACCTTCCCTAAATGAGACATATATATTTTTATTAACACTTCATCCATATATATAGGGTAAAACGAAGTCTCACGATTTATTGATTAATATTCATATTACTACATTTTTTTTGAAAAAATATGCTTTTAATTCAAAATCGTCAAATAACACGTTTTAGATATGAAAATGAAAAAGTAAGTTCAGATCCTTCTTATTCACTCCTAAATGAAGCTATGGAGATTTTTCTGATTTTTTTGAATTTTATTTTTCAAACCCTAAACCCTCTCTCCCTATTCTACGAACTCTGAAAATGTTCATAGGTGATAGCTCATTTCTGTGAAGGCTTTTTCCATGAAAATGACCTACACCAAGTTTATATTTTTTTCTCATAACCTTGTCACATATGACGGCTATGTGCGCAAGAATTACAACATTTTGATTTTTTTTGAATTTCTTTAAAACACTTGAACTTGATTTCGACACGTCACTTCAAAAAATGACTTTTCAAAAAAAAAACGCTCCTATACCGAGTTTATATTTTTTATGGTAACTAGGTCTCATAAACAGACGAACTACGTTTGTTTTATATTTTTGCGATTTTTTCTAATTTAGTTATGGCCATTTGAAATCTGGTCAAACCCTAATAACCCCGTGGACTCGCTCATAACCCCGCAGAAATGCTCCAAACCCTAGCGTCGAACGTCCACCGTCGGATCCTACCCTAGCGCCAAACACCACTCGTTAGATGTGGGCAGGCATGCGCGATCCGCGTGATGCATCCTGATTGGCTACTGCACTGTCCTTCTCGGGTTTTTACGATCTGCCCCACTTTACATATGAAATTGTATTTTTTGCACATGACCACCACATGTCAGTGTTAAGAGTTGGTTCAAATATTCAAACTGCAAAATACAATGTGGCAAATCGTCAATATAACTTCCCCTTCTCCTCTTCTCCATCTGACAGACAAAGGCATCGAGCAGATCGAGCAATTCCTCTGTTTCTTTCCCCATCTTCTCTTTCTTCTTCCTCTCGACCAATTCCTCTGTTTTTTCCTCTCGGGCGATATGTCGACCTCCTCGTCAGCCCCCTGTTCCACGTGGCCAGTGTATCGTCCAGTGCCGATGATTCGATGCACTGACTGCCCACGGACTGCGCCACTGAAGCGGTTGACTTCGAAGGAGGAGAAGAATGGGAACTTTGGGCGTGAGTTTGTCAAATGCGAGAGCAAGCCGGAGGGGCAGGTTAGATCTGAGTTTTCCTCGCATCCTTTATCTTTGTCAGATTTGGATTTATGTTACATGATTTCGTTTTCAGATCGTGAAGAAATGCCACCATTTTGAGTGGATGGATGATTACATCCAGAGGCTTCAAGGGTTGGGCTTGCTGGATTCGAGGGGGGATGCAATCCGTGAGTTCAATCTGCCCCATGACAGTGCCGCTCCGGCAGCAGCAGCGCGTCCGGAATACCCGACGGTGGTAGATGTCGAACTGAAGACGGAATTGAAGAAGATGAACAAGAACTTCAAGCAGCTGATTGAGTTGAAGAAGCAATCCAATCTGATAGCTTTAGGAATACTTGCTCTAGGAATTTTTTACTTGATGGCCATCTCTCGTTAGAGATGTTTGTCTACTGTTGTTGCCACTGTTTAGCAATCTTCGTCTGTTTATCTCAAATGCAACTCTGTTTAGTGCAACTGTCGATCTCTGAATGTATGCAGTTTACTGTTAAGTTTCGACACTTTCAGTTTCGACATAAGACAACTACCAGTTCAGTGATAGGATTATTTTGTTAGCTAATAACCTCGAGTGTTGGATCATACCCTAGCTCGTTAGATGACAGTAAGCAATACTTGAGCAGCACAAGGGATATACATCAAGTTCATCTCTTCTCTCTCGCACTTGCCAAACTTTTGTCCTCGAGTTCGTCAGTTCTGCTAGAAAAAAACCTAGTTCGCGGGCCCAAAGAGAATCAAGGTGCAATATGCCCACAAAGGATAAATGAGGCCCAGAAACAAGTGATGTTTCTTTTTTTGTTTAGGAACGATTGCTTTGTTCTTTTTTGTTTCTGATTGCTTTTTTCATTAATTTGATTCCCCAATATCTTCTATCTCATTGAGGAATTTTTTTGGTTTTCCTTTATGGGTCCCTTCATTTATCCTTTTGACTAAAGCCAAACATCTCAAAGTGTAGTTTTCTACATAGTGTAATTTATACTTCATGATTGGAAAAGAGGTCCAACCATACTTCAAACATAGTGTAGTTTTCTACATATTAAAGTAGGGATTAAAGTATATAAAACTACACTTTTGACTAAAGCCAAACATCTCAAAGTATTTGATACTTCAATATTTTTGAAAACCAAAGTATTCTTGGAATACCTAAAAAATACAGAGCTCAGCAAACCAAAGCCGTGTACAAATGTACAATATGTTCTTATTTTTAGAAGGCATCTATAAACACATCATTTTTAGTTAGTTTGGTTAATTTTTCCCACGCCAACTAGCCGTGTCTAAACTTGGGACAAACAAAATACAAACATAACAAAGCATTAATATAACACACATCACTTAACTTAGATAGGGTTGCTAGGGCAACATAAGTTCTTACATATAACACGACACCAATTTCTTACATAGATAATAATAATTAGGGTAGCTAGGTCGGGCAACACACACACCAAACTAATACTACATAGTAGATAGGGTAGCTAGGGCAACACCGCCATGTATTCACCGTCGTCTTCACCTTAACCGCCGGCTTCACCGTCTTCTTCGCCGCCGGCTTCAGTACTCCTCCTCCTCAAGGCCATTGTCGCCGAGGTAGTATGGGAGGCTGTGCATGCCGTCGCGAGCGGGGAAGATGCTCTCGAAGTCGGTGAAGATGTTATAGGTGGTGAATGCGATGAACTTGCACCCACACCAATACACCTTGCCGAGCAGGTGGTAGGCATCGAACCTGTTGGTGAAGTGGACGACGAGCCCTACCGGTGGAGCTTTGGCGTGGGGACGCTGCTCCACGAGGTTGAACATGGGCGGTGTTGGGGATATTGCCTGCAGTTATGACCCGCCAAATACGGGCCGGGTCACTGTTAAGGCGATTCACCCTTTAAGGCTAGTTGGGCCTCTGTCCGGGCGGTTGGAAGTCGCAGGATGGTTATGATTTGTGAAAGGACTCTGGGTTCGGCAAGACGGCGATTTAGAGACCGCGGTGGTCACGATTTGTAAACCGGCTGGGACTCTTGTAAACCCTAAGGCTTCGACCTATATATAAAGGCGAGTCTGGAGGGGGAGAGGTAGGTTAGAAATCATCGAGTGCTAGGTTAGGGCGAGTTACGCCTTCCTTGTAATCGAATCCACATCAATACACACAAAGCAGGACATAGGCTATTACCTCTATTCGAGGGGCCGAACCTGGGTAAATCGCCGTGTTTCTCCCGCTTAACCCCTTTGAGTCGCCACTAAGGTGCGATGGCTCCAGTACTAAGTCCTTTCACGAGGACATCTGCCGTGACAAAACCACGACAGTTGGCGCCCACTGTGGGGCCTGCGCACGGTGGAGTTGAGTTCTCAAAGGGAGCCCTACCAGGGTCTGGGAGTTATGCGGCGGCGCTCATGACTTGGAGCCGACGCGGCATAGCCTACATCGACAACAGGCGCTGGGGACCTGAAGCAAATTCTCTCGAATCAGGCTACAGGGTCCCCTTCGGCAAGATCAACGTCTTCGTCGGCATGATCGGGTCACCCGTTCCTGAGCCGGACACCTCCTCCGACATCATCGAGCCGGCCAGGTACGTCCGCCCAGTCATAACCCGGAATCTGACCCGCCCGGTCTTTGTGGGCTTCACACAGGGATCGGAGGAACCAGAGCGCGCGGCGGCTCAGGAGGTCACCCCCGTCAACTCTGACGACGAGTCATCCATGGGCGAGTCCAATTCCATCCAGTCCCTCCACGGAGATGGTCTTGGGGGCTTGTCGTTGGCCATGGATCCGGAAATCCTCGATCGAACCCGCCGCCAGATCGCCATCTACATGGCTGGGGCGACTCAACCCGCACCAAACCCCGCCGGGGGCGATGGAGCCGGCGGGACGTCCAGAAGTGCGTCAGCAGTCCTAGTGGATTTAGCGGCGGAAATCACAAGGCTAATGTCAACCCCCCTCACGCCGGAGAACCAAGGAGAGATAAATGCAGAGATAGCAAAACTGAGGGAAGCGGTAGCAAAGGCCCATCAGGATGCTGAGACAGAGTCCGCCAGGATGGAAACCCGACAAGCCCAGATTACGGCCGAAAGGATGCGGTTAAGCACCGACAATTGGCGGCTCGAAAGACAGCAGCGCGCATCCGACGCCGTCCATCAGCGGAGGCACCAAGGACGCCTACCCCATGATCTCAATCCAACTCGCCTGTTCGACACTCCCCAGACGCCCGGGTTGGGAGCCGCTCCAGCAGGAGGGATGGGCCGCCCTCCTAACCCGCCGATTCAGCCGACTGAGGGTCAAATCCCTCGGTTCCGCACCCCCCGAGGCCACTTCTCTAACCCGGTGGATAACGTGCTCGCCGGAACTCGCCATCTGGAGTCTGTCCCGATCCACGGCAACACCCCAGGTGAGATCGAAGCAAGGAACGCCATCGAGATGCTGAAAACAGCGGTGGTACAAAACACGCAATTCTCACACAGCCCCGAGCGATTGCACTCCATCCCCCACGCGAGCTATACCAGGGGTTGGCCGGAGGATCAGCCGGCCGTAAACAGCGCCCCACGACACCCCCCGCAAGACAACCCGCCCGAGCGGGACCCGCCGGGCAGAGGTCCACCCAACACTCAGGAGGCTCAGACTCCTCCCGTGGGGACCGGAGGGCGAGTCGGGGTGCCCTGCTTGTCCCTGGCCCTTCGAAACGAAAGAATGCCCAAGGATTTCAAAGGACCAAGAAAGGTGCCAAATTACACACCAGATCTCGAACCGACATCTTGGATCGAGGGCTATGAGATCGCCATGGACATGCTCGACGTAAACGTGGCGGTTTGCGCCAGATATTTCACCATGATGCTCGAGGGATCGGCACACACTTGGTTGAAAAATTTACCCCCCAACTCTATCCAGTCCTGGGCCGAGTTAAAGGAGCGTTTTATCAAAAACTTCCGGGGAACCTGTAAACGACCGATGACAATCGTCGACTTGCAACACTGCGTGCAACGCCCGGATGAGTCGGCGCATCATTGGTCGCGGCGAGTCGCGGAAATTATCCATTCATCGAATGGCATCACGGCAGCGCAAGCCGTGCTTATCCTCGAGCACAACTGCCACTACGAACCGCTGGTCCAGAAGCTGGGGCGACTCAAACGGAAAGTTCAGGATATGGGCGAACTGATGGATACCCTCACTAGGTACGCCGAAGCCGACGATACCAAGGATCCCGGCGAGGACGGCAAGGGTAGCTCGCCCAAGAAGGGCGATCCAACGAATAAACATGCCCGCCTCCAGGGCCGCAACCGTCATAACCAGGGGACCAACGGCAAACGTAGGCCGCATGAGGAGCCCTCGGATCTGGTTGCCAACACCAACTCCAACGACGGCAAAAAGAAGAATCGAGGCTTCAGTGGGAAAAGACCGCGCAACTACGAAGAACTACTCAAAGGCCCTTGCCCGCACCACGCCACGGCCGATGGCCCGGCGGGTCACTCCTGGGAGAACTGCTTCGTGATGCGGGAGTTTCGGGCCGAGGCAATCAAGAAAAGCCAGAGCGAAGACCCGAACCGTCGCCAAGACCAACTCGCCGCGCCCAACCAAAGGCACAACCCCTTTGGTGGTTTTCCCGAACAGGAGGCTCAGGGGGGGCCGCAGCCAGGCGGCGGCCAGTAGCCGGTGCACCACCACCGGCGGTACAACCCGCCGGGAGTCTTCCAGCAGCAACCCCCGCAGGGGGCTCCGCAGGACCAGGATGACCATGGGGGCTTCCGCAACAATCCTAAACAGCTAAGTAATGGGCAATATCATGTTTTCACCACTAATGCTTGCAGACGTGATAAAAAGGTAAATCACCGGGCGTACAGCGTAATTGAGCCGGCAGTTCCCAGATATCTCCACTGGTCTGAACAGACCATAACATGGAGCAGAGAGGATCACCCGCCGAGAATAGATAACCCGGGCGACCTGGCCTTGGTCGTGGCTCCCCAAGTGGCGGGTTACACTCTATCGAAAGTACTGATGGATGGCGGCAGCAGCATTAATATCCTGTACTTCGACACCTTCTGGAGGATGAATTTATTAGAGAAAGACTTGATGCCTTCAACCACAGTCTTCCACGGCATCGTCCCGGGCAAATCCGCTTATCCGATTGGCCGAGTCAGGCTCTCAGTAGCGTTTGGAACTGCACAGAACTACAGGTCGGAGTCTCTGGTCTTCGAGGTGGTCAAATTAAAAAGCCCGTACCATGCGCTGTTCGGACGACCGGCTTACGCTCGCTTCATGGCCCGCCCATGCTACGTTTACCTCAAGCTCAAAATGCCTGGCCCTAAAGGGCCTATCACGGTCGACGGAGATAGAAGGATTGCAAAAGAATGTGAGGAAGGAGACGCAGCCTACGCGGAAGTCGCCTGCGCGGCGGAAGAGCTCAAAAACCACCGGGCCAACGTTGACCCGGCGGACATGACACCGCTCAAGAAACCAACTACTGACTCCGAGTCGCCCCTCAAGTTCAAACCAACGGATGACACGAAGACAGTCGACTTCGTCCCTGGCGATTCATCCAAGCAGTTTACCATTGGGACGGGTCTGGACCCCAAATAGGAAAGCGCGCTCATCGAATTCATCCGTGAGAATCGGGACATCTTCGCATGGAAACCCTCTGACATGCCGGGTGTACCGAGAGAATTCGCTGAGCACCATCTTAATATTGACCCAAAATGCAAACCCGTTCAACAATACCTCCGCCGGTTTAACGAGGAGCGACGGAAGGCTATTGGAGAGGAAGTCGCCCGTCTTTTAGCCGCCGGGTTCATCGTGGAAGTCTTTCACCCCAAATGGCTAGCTAACCCGGTGTTAGTACTCAAGAAGAATGGCACCTTCCGTATGTGCATTGACTATACGGACCTCAACAGAGCGTGCCCCAAGGATCCTTTCGCTCTTCCCCGCATCGACCAAATCATTGACTCGGTGGCGGGATGCGAACGATTGTGCTTTTTGGACGCTTACTCAGGTTATATCAGATCAAAATGGCTGTGGAAGATCAAGAAAAAACTGCTTTCATAACTCCCTTCGGGGCCTTTTGCTATGTGTCCATGCCGTTCGGACTCAAGAGCGCAGGGGCGACTTACCAACGTTGCATCCAGAATTGTCTCCACAGCCAAATTGGCCGCAACGTCCATGCTTATGTTGACGACATTGTTATCAAGACCCGCCGGGAGGAGACACTTCTGGAAGACCTTAGGGAAACCTTTGGTAATTTACGGGTATATCAGATGAAGCTAAATCCTACCAAGTGCGTTTTTGGCGTACCTGCGGGAAAACTACTGGGTTTCTTGGTATCGGAGCGTGGCATCGAGGCTAACCCGGACAAAATTGAAGCGGTTGCCTCCCTCGGCAAGCCGACGAACGTTAACCAAGTCCAGCGATTGGCGGGTCGTATCGCGGCTCTCAGTCGTTTTGTAAGCCGCCTCGGAGAAAAGGCGATTCCGCTCTATCAATTGTTGAGGAAGTCTGACCGATTCGTGTGGACAGAGGAAGCGGACGAGGCACTTCAGGCCTTGAAACGTCAGCTGGTTAACCCGTCGGTCCTGGCGGCCCCGACTGAAAAGGAGCCCATGCTCCTGTATATCGCCGCAAATTCCAAAGCGGTCAGCGTGGCCGTGGTCGTCGAAATAAAGGAGGAAGGAAAGGAATACCCGGTACAACGCCCGGTGTACTTTATCAGTGAGGTGTTAACTCTCTCCAAACAACGATACCCCCATTGGCAAAAACTGGTCTACGGGGTGTTCATGGCGAGTCGGAAGCTTAAACATTATTTCCAAGAACACCCAATCACCGTGGTCAGTTCCGCCCCCCTCGGCAACGTCATCCAAAACCGCGAGGCGACAGGGCGAATCGCCAAATGGGCGATAGAACTTGGGTCACATCACATTCAGTATACCCCTCGCACGGTCATCAAGTCCCAGGCGCTGGTTGATTTCGTCAATGATTGGACGGAGCTTCAGGCTCCGGAAGATCGCCCCGACCTTACCTATTGGACTATTTATTTTGATGGATCCAGGCAGTTGGAGGGCTCGGGGGCTGGTGTGGTGTTGATATCCCCCCAAGGAGATAAGTTCTGCTACGTCCTCCGGCTCATGTTCCCTTGTACAAATAATGCGGCAGAGTATGAAGCTCTGCTCCACGGTTTGCGACTGGCAAAAGAGATGAACCTAACCCGAGTCAGATGTTTTGGGGACTCAGATCTGGTGGCGCAACAGGTTTCGGGCACCTGGGATTCTCGAGATCCTATGATGGCGGCTTACAGACGAGCCGTATCTGACGTGGCGGGCTATTTTCATGGATATCAGGTTGATCATGTTGATCGGCGACTCAATGAAGCAGCTGATGCCCTCTCGCGACTCGGCTCACAGAGAAAACCGGTCCCCCCTAATGTCTTCTTGGATATCTTGCATAAACCATCCGTGACTGTACCCACGGAGGAGGAATTGGCGATTCCAGATCCCGAGTCTCAGCTTGTGGCGGCTCTCCATATCGCTCCGGATTGGGCCCTTCCTTATCTAGCTTACCTTACCCGTGGCGAGTTACCCACTGACGAAGTCTTGGCTCGCCAGATTGTTTGGCGTAGCAAGTCCATGGTCATCATTAATGGCGAGCTATATAAACGAAGTGCTTCAGGGGTCTTTCAGCGGTGCGTCTCCTCCGAGGAAGGATGCACGATCCTTAATGACATCCATTCTGGAGACTGCGGACATCACGCCGGGTCACGTTCTTTGGTGTCAAAAGCCTTTCGACACGGTTTCTTCTGGTTGACGGCTCACGCAGACGCAGAAGATATAGTACGGCGGTGTGAGGGGTGCCAACGCTACGGGAGACAGGCTCATGTGCCGGCTCAAGAATTGAGGATGATCCCCATTACTTGGCCTTTCGCGGTCTGGGGGCCGGACATGGTCGGTCCCTTTAAGATGTCCTCCAACAAGAAAACTCACCTGTTGGTGGCGGTTGATAAATTCACTAAGTGGATTGAGGCGGAGCCAGTTGGGGCTTGCGACGCGGAGACTGCGGTAAAATTTCTGAAGAAGCTCATTTTCCGTTTTGGATATCCGCACAGTATCATCACAGACAATGGTACTAACCTGTCCCAAGGAGCGATGCTGGATTTCTGTCGCCGTGAACATATCCGGCTTGATATCTCAGCGGTTGCTCACCCGCAGTCAAACGGACAGGCCGAGCGGGCGAATCAGGAAGTTTTGCGAGGGATCAAACCTCGGCTCATAGTTCCCCTGGAAAGAACTCCAGGATGTTGGGTGGAGGAGTTACCTTCGGTATTATGGAGCATCCGAACCACCCCAAATCGGTCCACGGGGTTCACCCCTTTCTTCTTGGTCTATGGTGCAGAGGCCGTTCTCCCTACTGACATAAGGCATGATTCTCTTAGAGTCGCCGCATATGTGGAGCAGGACAACGAGCTGGCGCGTCAGGACTCTTTGGACGCCTTGGAAGAAGCACGTGACTTAGCAGCGGCTCGATCGGCGATCTATCAGCAAGATCTGCGGCGTTATCATAGTCGCCGGGTGAAGAGTCGTACCTTCCAGGAAGGCGATTTGGTGCTTCGACTGATACAAGATCGGACAGGCATGCACAAAATTTCGCCCCCTTGGGAGGGACCTTTCGTTGTCAGCAAGAACCTCCGCAATGGTTCTTACTACTTGATGGATCTTCGGTCTGATCGACCAACTACGGGGGCTGAGTCAACTCGCCCTTGGAATATTGCCCATTTGCGGCCTTATTACACTTGAGTTCTTAAAACTCCATGCTTTGTAAGTTTTTTAGTTTTTTCTTATGGAATAATATAATGTTTCCCTGACCCAGGGGGCTTCTTCTTTAAAGAGCAATTTTCATGACATCCTGTTGCGACCTTATGAGCCGACAGAACATGCATTAAGGGTGGGTGCACGAGCTTTCTGACTCGCCTCCCCCTGTCGCGACCGTATGAGCCGACGAAACCTGCATTAAGGGTGGGTGCACGAGCTTTCTGGCTCGCCTCCCCCTGTCGCGACCATATGAGCCGACGAAACCTGCATTAAGGGTGGGTGCACGAGCTTTCTGACTCGCCTCCCCCTGTCGCGACCGTATGAGCCGACGAAACCTGCATTAAGGGTGGGTGCACGAGCTTTCTGACTCGCCTCCCCCTGTCGCGACCGTATGAGCCGACGAAACCTGCATTAAGGGTGGGTGCACGAGCTTTCTGACTCGCCTCCCCCTGTCGCGACCGTATGAGCCGACGAAACCTGCATTAAGGGTGGGTGCACGAAGCTTTCTGACTCGCCTCCCCCTGTCGCGACCGTATGAGCCGACGAAACCTGCATTAAGGGTGGGTGCACGAGCTTTCTGACTCGCCTCCCCCTGTCGCGACCGTATGAGCCGACGAAACCTGCATTAAGGGTGGGTGCACGAAGCTTTCTGACTCGCCTCCCCCTGTAGCGACCGTATGAGCCGACGAAACCTGCATTAAGGGTGGGTGCACGAGCTTTCTGACTCGCCTCCCCCTGTCGTGACCGTATGAGCCGACGAAACCTGCATTAAGGGTGGGTGCACGAGCTTTCTGACTCGCCTCCCCCTGTCGCGACCGTATGAGCCAACGAAACCTGCATTAAGGGTGGGTGCACGAAGCTTTCTGACTCGCCTCCCCCTGTCGCGACCGTATGAGCCGACGAAACCTGCATTAAGGGTGGGTGCACGAGCTTTCTGACTCGCCTCCCCCTGTCGCGACCTTATGAGCCGACGAAACCTGCATTAAGGGTGGGTGCACGAGCTTTCCGACTCGCCTCCCCCTGTCGCGACCTTATGAGCCGACGAAACCTGCATTAAGGGTGGGTGCACGAGCTTTCTGACTCGCCTCCCCCTGTCGCGATCATATGAGCCAACAAAATTGCTCGTGTTATGATTTGACTTTGGAAATTTTTTCCCTCACTGCTTACTCATTGAAACTGTTTGTGATTCTTTTATTTTCACAGATAATGTGCTCAAGGTTTTCATCCTTGGCAGGTTAAGCATTTCAGGCGATTCTAATAAAGGTTAACCAAATATTTTAAACCGCCTCAAAAACGGTATAAGGGTTTTTTGCAGAAGATGTCATCAAAAGATAGTACGGACTATTACATGGCTCTTGGGCCAAATTCAAGGAAAACCTATTCCGCTAAGTTCTGGCGTGAGCTCTGACCAGCTTCGATTTGTAAATCGCCCAAGACCCAGTTGCATCTGGACAAAGAGGCGAAGTCGTCTTCATCAGTCAAGATTGATGCCAGGTCCGTTTCCCAGTCAAAGGGATTCTTGGGTCGCCGAGGGATAAGGTTGGTCACCACGAAGGTTGGCGGGCTGATTTTCTTATTCTTGTCATCATAAGCCGCCTGATATTTTGTCAAGTCAAGGCTGGCGGCGAGTTGAGTCGCGGCCAGTCGAGAGTCCTTGACAACCTTCTGGTAGTGTTCCTCCATGAACTCCGAGCCGTCATCTTTAAGCTGAGGGAAGCCGGCAGCTACTTCATCCAAATTGATTTCTGGAGCATACGCCAGGCAGCGACTCAGAGCCGTCAGGACACCCTTCTGGGCGGCTGATCGGGTTAACTCGCCGATCTGGGGAGGCAGCGTGGATAGGTATCCAAGCACCTTTTTGATAGAAGTTATGGGCTCCTTTGCACCAATCACAGCTTTGACGGTCAGCACACTGCCTGTGTACAGCTGTTCCATCAGCGTATAGATCGCCTTCAGCATCAACACGCTGTCATCTTGCAGATTGGCGACTCTCGAGCCTGTGATTAGAAAACAGGTAAGTTAAACATTGAGGAATTTTGCCCAAGGGAAAGGATAAGATTGGCGAGTTAGGTGAAGCTTACCAAAGATGGCTTGAGTCATGTTGGAAATATGGCGCTTTAAGCCGGATAGCTCCTGCTGCACAGTTGCCAGCTTCGCTTCTGCTTTTTCGGCTCTCGTCAAAACCGCATTGTGGTCAGCCTGAGTTCTTTCTAACTCGGCTTTGAGTTTTTCCAGTTCAACCAGAGCCAGCTTATATTTGTCTTCCGACTGAGCTCGGGCATCTTGTTGGTCAACCAAGTTTCTCTTTAAGTCGCCCAGGGCCAGTTCGGTCTGGGCAAGGCTTTCCTGTTCACAATTTAAAAAGAGAGACAAGTCTCAGAATTATTGCAAGGCAATACCCCTGACACTTGGGGGCTAATGTATAATTTTTCAAGGGAAATTATACAGAAATCAAGACCCGGCTCATCATTTTACTGATGACCCGGCCCTTGGGGGTTACTGGTCGCGAAGCTTTTAAAAGACCCGGCTCATCATTTTACTGATGACCCGGCCCTTGGGGGTTATTGGTTGAGAGGCTTTTAAAAGACCCGTCTCATCATTATACTGATGACCCGGCCCTTGGGGGTTACCGAGGATAATATAGAATATAAATTTTTACCTCATGCTTGTTATTTAACATCTTCAGCAGATTCTTTTCCATCTCGTAACTCGCTTCCAGGCGACTTGCGAAGCCAGAACAGAGTTCTTTAAACTCCAGACCTGCATAGTCAGAAAGTTTCGCCTTGGAAGGCCCAGATTCGAGAATTGATGGAGAAGGGGATGCTGTATGTTTGGAGAGGATTGTCTCTGCCGGCTTGGAGAAACCAAAACCAGTAATGACCACAGCATCTGGGTCATCAGCTGTCGCCGGTATGACCGGTGATCTAGGGACATCCGTTGATCCTTTGGGCGACTCAGGAGGGTTTGCTTGAATTGTCGGCTCGTTTTGACCCGGATCCTCTTGAGTCGGAGTAGCTTTCTTTGGAGGTTCAGGAGTGGCGTCAGGGTTTGATCCACCGGTCTTCCTCTTTTTGGCTTGCGCCCTAATGAAAGAAATAGGCGTGTTAAAAAATGTATACATAAAAGAGTATCATTCTCAAGGATCAGGACAAGGAACTTACCCCGGGACTCGGATCATTGGTGGAAGGGTCGACATCACTGAGTCGCCAGAAGTGGGGGGAGAATCCTGTAGAATTGGTACATCGATAATACTGGCGGGTTAGGACTGTGATCCAGAGCAGCACGAACAATGGTTGCTAACATAAGAAAAGGAGGTACCTCGCTTGGTTTTCTTTTGTTCCTTGTTGGCAAGCCAGGTGTCAGGTCGCCAGAATGACTTCGCGTTTTCCGTTTTAAGGCGTGCTGCGTTTTCTTCAATAAGAAATTTGGGTCCAAATGGGCATTTGGATGTGAGAGAGGTACTTTTCCACATATTCGCCGGGCCGGCTTAGGTGGAGAAGGAGATGAATCGGAAGAGAAGGAAATTACCTCGACAGAGTCTTCCTGGCTCTCGTTATCTTCATTCTGTTATAAAAGGAGCGAGAGATAAGTAAAAGATAAAAAGGTGATGAATGGCGAGTGAAGATGAGAACGGATTGGTACCTCTGAGAATGCGTCGCCGGCTTGAGACTCGTCGACTTCAGATGGCTCGGCCGCGGCCGATTTGCCTTTGCCTTTGTTTTTCTTGGAAGGCGGCTTAGCACTCTTCATGGCTTGTTTCTTAGGTCTTCTAGACCAGAACTTGTCACCTTTCTGGAAGGGGATATGTCGTGAAGTCATGATGACCGTAAACCAGATGAAGTAAAAATTGAGGGCGAGTTAGCTTTGGTTACCTTGGGTGCTGGGTTGATCTTGCAGAAGGGCTTAAGGCCGATTTGGCCGCATTTCGCTGCAGGTTCTCCGGTCAGCTTCCTGATGATGGTGACTATGTCTTTTTCCGTCAACGCTGTGTGGAAGTAGCATTGGGGATGATCCAGGGTACCGTCAAAATCGCACATCAGGCCGTCTCGGCGGCTCATAGGAAGGATCCGCCATTCGACCCAGCAGCGAATCAAGTCAACCCCGGTGAGACCGTTATTCGTCAAAGATCTCAGTTCGGACAGGATTGGGACGAATTCCGACTCTTCTTCCTCGGTGAGCTTGTCAGGGAGCTTGAAGTTGACTGGGAGGCGGCTTGGCCTGTAACCCTGAAGTTTGTTTTCGCCGGCGGGGGATGTTTCCTTGCAATAGAACCAAGATTCGCCCCAGCCCTTGGGATGGCTAGGCATAGTGAGCGCAGGGAACGGACTGTCCCGGCGACGCTGGACATTGACCCCGCCGAGTTCCAAACTGGGGCCGTTGTGGAATTCCGTCTGGCGATTCAAGTGGAAGAAGTACCAGAACAGAGGGACGGAAGGCTCGATCCGCAAATAAGCTTCGCAAAGGACTTGGAATTGACTCAGGTTGCTTATGGAATTGGGTCCCAAATCCTGGAGTCGGACGTTCATAAAGTTCAAGGCGTCTCTAAGGAATTTAGATCCGGGCGGTTTAAAACCCCGTTCTAAGTGTTCCACAAAAACTACTATCTCTCCTTCCTTAGGGTTGGGTAGGTCTTCTCCTAACCCGGTGCGCCACCCAATGACGTCTTGAGGATCCAAGCAGCCCGCTTTCACGTAATTCGCCAAAACAGCATCGTCAACTTTGGTGGGGAGCCAATCGCTCTTGAAAACGGCACCCATGCTACAAATAGGCAAGAAAATGGTATTACGTGTCTCGAGCATTTATTATGTAAGTCGGAACTAGCGTCTGTTTAACCCGCCAAATTGGGAGGCCGGGTTGGATTGATGTGGCGACCTATCGGAGCAGGGCTATTTTCAAAAAGTGATGCTACTATGGGTGGTAGCGTTTATTCTTGTCCGAAACACTAAGGGAAGAACGAGGTTTCCAAACAGTTTTTTTGCGAACAGTGAAAGAGGAATGGATCTATCCAACAGATATAACAGCTTACGGACGTGGCTAAAATATGAGCGGTGTGTGAACAGGATGGTGCCTCATGTTCAAAAAGACTAGTCTGTTGCGAAAATCCGCAAGGACACAGATGGATAGCATTGTCTGAAACACTGGGTGCCCTAATGGCGCTCGAACTAATCAGTTCAACAGCTAAAATGGTGGCGAACATAGAACTTCGAAGCTATGGCAATGGCGGCGGCAAGAACAAGAACTAAATCTACCCTTCGAGAAGGAGGCAGTGGCCTAACCTGAAGATCTTGGTCGAAGAAGGTTGGTGACGATGGAGCCTGGCGACGGCGACGACGTGCGGGCGGCGCTGGAGTCCCTCGAACGGCGCCGGAGCTCTTCGAACGGCAGCAACTTGCAGGCGGCGCCGGAGTTCTTCGAACGGCAGCGGCTTGCGGGTGGTGCCGGAGCTCCTCGAACGGCGACGGTTTGCGGGCGGCGCCGGAGCTTCTCGGGCGGCGACGGCGTGCGGGCTGCACCGGAGTTCTTCGGACGGGGGCAGAGATTGCGGCCGGCGGCGGAGCTTTCGGGATGCGGAGCGTCTTTTCCTTGCTATGATGATGGTGGAGAAATCGACGGGACTGGTAGGTGGACGGTGTCAGCCCTGTCCCTTCCGCCTATTTATAAGGATGGGCGCGGGGATCGAGGCGCCGTGAGCGGGAACTGTTGAGAAAGACAAGATTCGCCATGATGACGTCCGAAATTTTTGGGATAATGATGCGCCCAAAAGATCCGTTGAGATTGTGTTGGAGTTCCCGAAAATCGAGGGCTAAGGAGAATACTGATGGGAAATGCGTTGGCGGCTTAGAGACTTTTTCCGGCACCAATTGACGAGTTAAGATTTCTGGTGCAAGAAGGAACACAGAAGAGTGAATCGCCTTCGACTAAAATGAAGGTATTGGCATGAAGATTCAAGTCAATTTGGGGCCTAATGTTGGGGATATTGCCTGCAGTTATGACCCGCCAAATACGGGCCGGGTCACTGTTAAGGCGATTCACCCTTTAAGGCTAGTTGGGCCTCTGTCCGGGCGGTTGGAAGTCGCAGGATGGTTATGATTTGTGAAAGGACTCTGGGTTCGGCAAGACGGCGATTTAGAGACCGCGGTGGTCACGATTTGTAAACCGGCTGGGACTCTTGTAAACCCTAAGGCTTCGACCTATATATAAAGGCGAGTCTGGAGGGGGAGAGGTAGGTTAGAAATCATCGAGTGCTAGGTTAGGGCGAGTTACGCCTTCCTTGTAATCGAATCCACATCAATACACACAAAGCAGGACGTAGGCTATTACCTCTATTCGAGGGGCCGAACCTGGGTAAATCGCCGTGTTTCTCCCGCTTAACCCCTTTGAGTCGCCACTAAGGTGCGATGGCTCCAGTACTAAGTCCTTTCACGAGGACATCTGCCGTGACAAAACCACGACAGGCGGCGAGCCCGCCGGGAGGTGGTGGAAGCCCGCACGGAGGAACCCCCGTGCAAGCTCAGTGCTACCCCTCCAGCATGAGAACGCCCACACGCGGAGCGATTCCTCGACGACGACGTTGGCGGGGTACCGCCGTTCCGGCACGGTCGGAGGCTCTTGGAACATCGGCCCGTAGAACTTCATCTTGAACGCTTCGCCGAGTCGAACCGCTCTGGCTTTTGGGGGAAGAAGAGAAGTGGGAGGCGCAGATGGATCTGTAGAAGAAGAGGCAATGAAGGGCAGTTTAAATAGCCGGGGGAGAAGAAGTGGGTACACGCGCAAACGGCGTAGATCGTGACTCAGTGCTTCTGTGTGAACCGATGCGATCATCAATGTGTGACGTGAATTGAAGCGAGCGTGCTCTGCGCTGGCGGCTCTGCATGCTCTGCGGTGGCGGCTGCCTACCCCTGCCTTGTTGGCGGCTGCCTGCCTCCCCCTTCTGCGTGCTCTGCGTTGGCGGCTGCCCCTTCTGCCACTAGCACAACTGAATCGAGCGGCAGCCGTGCGGCGTGAACTGATGCCTCGACATATGGACGCGAGCGTGCGAGCGTGCGTGCAGCCTGCCCCTTCTGCCACCGGCACGTATGCCTGCGACGCGTGAAACGACGTTGCGGAGTGACTGAATCCACTGGCAACCGTGCGGCACGGATTAATGCGTGCGTGTCGGCGTGCATGCATGCGTTTAGGTCTAGGCCACTAGATGCGTGCATGGCGGTGTTCGCATGCATAGCAGGCTACATCGATGCCAAAGCCGGGCATGCATAGGAGGCTGCATCCATCGATAGTAGGCTTTTTTAAATTATTACCAACAAACTAACGGGCCCGTCCTATGAACACAAACACGGCCCAACCAGCGAAGCCACAACCACAGTCAACAGAGTCCAACATGGCCCCACAAGTCAGTTAACGGCCAAGACGGCAAACGCAAGTTATCAACATTTGTGAGAGTTTCAGCTAAGGGAGAGGGGAAAGTGAGCAAAAGTTTGAAGCGTGGGGAAAACTGAGCATAACTAAGGAATTGGGGGCACAGATGGAATAATCCCTTTGGTTTATGCAATGCACATGCTACTTTTCAAAGATGTATGACTGCTATCTTTGATTTTTGTGAAAAGATTGTTGAAGTTTTCATGGATGATTTTCTCCGTATAAGGAACTTATTTTGATGATTGCTTAAGCAACCTTGACTGAGTTTTGCAGAGATGTGAACAAACAAATCTTGTCTGGAATTGGGAGAAGTGCCACCTTATGGTTAATGAAGGTATTGTTTTGGGCCATAAAATTTCTGAAAGAGGTATTGAGGTTGATAAAGCAAAAGTGGATGCTATTGAGAAGATGCCATGCCCGAAGGATATTAAAGGTATAAGAAGTTTCCTTGGTCATGCTGGTTTCTGTACGATATTTATTAAAGACTTCTCTAAAATTTCTAGGCCTCTTACCAATCTTTTACAAAAAGATGTTCCTTTTGTTTTTGATGATGATTGTGTAGAAGCCTTTGAAACTCTTAAGTCAGCTTTAATTTCTGCACCTATTGTTTAACCACTTGATTGGGATTTACCTTTTGAAATTATGTGTGATGCTAGTGATTATGCTGTTGGGGCTATTCTAGGACAAAGAGTTGATAAGAAGGTGAATGTTATTCATTATGCTAGTAAGACTTTGGACACTACCCAAAGGAATTATTCTACCACTAAAAAAGAGTTTCTAGCAGTTGTGTTTGCTTGTGATAAGTTTAGATCTTATATTGTTGATTCCAAAGTTACTATTCGCACTAGTCGTGTTGCTATTAAGTATGTTTTGTAAAAGAAAGATGCTAAGCCTAGGCTTATTAGGTGGGTTCTTTTGTTACAAGAGTTTTACCTTCATGTTGTTGATAGGAAAGGGGCTAAGAATCCCGTGGCTGATAACTTCTCTAGATTGGAAAATGTGCTTGATGAGCCACAACCTATTAATGATAGTTTTCCTGATGAGCAATCAGATGCTATTAATGTTTTTCATAATACTCCTTGGTATGCATACTATGCTAATTATATTGTTGCTAAGTTTATACCTCCTAGTTTTACTTACCAGCAAAAGAAAACGTTATTTTATGATTTGAGACACTATTTGTGGGATGACCCACATCTTTATAAACAAGGCATGGATAGTATTGTTAGATGTTGTGTACCTGAGCATGAACATGAAAAAATTCTTTGGAAGTGTCACTCCAAAGTTTATGGAGGACACCATGTATGAGATAGAACCGTACATAAGGTATTGCAATCCAGTTTTTATTGGCCTACCCTCTTTAAGGACACTCGTAAGTTTGTCTTATCTTGTGATGAGTGTCAAAGGATTGGTAATATCAGTAGATAGCAGGAAATGCCTATGAATTATTTTCTTGTTATTGAACCATTTGATATTTGGGTTTTTGATTATATGGGACCTTTTCCTAAGTCCAATGGGTATACTCATATTCTTGTTCCTGTTGATTATGTCACTAAGTGGGTTGAGGCTATCCCTACTAGCAGTGTTGATCACAACACTTCCATTAAAATGCTTAAGGAAGTAATCTTTCCAAGGTTTGGAGTCCCTAGATATATTATGACTGATGGTGGTTCACATTTTATTCATGGTGCTTTCCATAAGATGCTTGTTAAATATAGTGTTAATCATAGAATTGCGTCTCCCTATCATCCTGAGTCTAGTGGTCAAGTTGGATTGAGCAATAGGGAGATAAAGTTGATTTTGCAAAAGACTGTCAATAGATCTAGAAAGAATTGGTCTAAGAAATTAGATGATGCTTTCTGGGCTTATAGAACTGCTTATAAGAATCCTATGGGTATGTCTCCTTATAAAATGGTTTATGGAAAAGCATGTCATTTACCTATTGAATTGGAACATAAAGCTTTTTGGGTTGTTAAAGAACTTAACTATGACTTCAAGCTTGCAGGTGAAAAGAGGTTATTTGACATGAGCTCACTTGATGAATGGAGAACCCAGACCTATGATAATGCGAAGTTGTTTAAAGAAAAAGTCAAATGATGGCATGACAAGAGGATCCGAAAGAGAGAATTCAAAGTGGGTGAATATGTTTTATTATATAATTCTCATCTTAGGTTCTTTGCAAGTAAACTTCTCTCCAAATGGGAAGGACCATATATTATCGAAGAAGTTTATCGTTCCGGAGCCATAAAGATTAATAATGTCGCGGGTACTAACCCGAAGGTGGTAAATGGAAAAAGGAACAAACACTACATTTCAGGTACACCCATTAATGTTGAAACTAATATTATTGAGACTATTACACGGGAGAAACATATCAAGGAGTCCTCCCGGAACACTCCAGAATGCTGAAAAAGGAATAGGTACATGATATGGTAAGTAAACGGACTCCAAAAATTTCGCAAAAATATATTGTGTCAGTTTTGGAATATTTAGAAAAATATAAAAATAAAAGGAAGCCAAGAGGGTCCACGAGGTGCCCACACAGCACCTGTGTGCGCCCCCTAGGGCGCTCCATGATGCTATGTGGGGCCCTGGTGCACCTTCCCGACTCCGTTTTCTTGCCGTTTTACTTTTTATGCAAGATTAAAAAAATCTAGATATACTCCCCATATTGATTTGACCACCGCATCGCGAGATATCTTCTGTTCTTGTTTCTTGTTGTTTTCTGTCAGATCTAAAATCTCCATAGCCTTCTCAAGCTCCTCCAAGGACAAGTTCTACGAGAACGTCATCAACTGTTACCTTCCGGAGGTGATGAAGCATCCTCGGGACGTTGTGACCCATGAGGGGGTGCTCCACATCCGAGATGTTCAAGGACCCAAGAGGACTAGAAGCATGGAGGAAAGGCTCGAAACGGTGGAGCAAGGGATCTTCAAGTGCAAGGGGATGCTGGAGCGTGGACTCAGCGCCAATCACTCTATGATCACGGTGTTCACCGCGTGAGAATAGGGTGGGTGGCCAACCTTTGGAGAACATCATCCTCAAGCTTAACGATCGCATCGACTATCTTCAAGATCAAATCTATGACCTCCAGCGCCAAAACTATGAGTATGAAGAAAAATCCAGAGGTACGAGTTTGGCTACAAGTTTAAGGGCTCCGGAGCCTCACTCCGCGTATGACGGTGGATAAACCACTCCATGGAAGTCGGACGATGGTCTTGCTTCTTCATCACCACCAACACCTAAGGAGGAAGCTCGATCATATGAGTATGGGCACTCCCCTTGGATTTGCCAAGCTTGGGGGAGGTGCCCCGGTATCGTATCACCATCGATCACTCTTATTATCTTTACCTATTTTCAATTTTATCCTTAGTTATTTCGTGATCTAGTAGAATAAAAGTTTAGTATGATCTATCTTTGAGTGCTTATTTCTTTCCATCTATCTATGTAATCATGTGTGAGTTATATAATAAAGAGTAGTTTGAGTTTTTCTTCTTTACTCTTATGATCTAATCAAAAGCAATTAAATAATGAAAAGAAAAAGATCATATTCTAATCTTATGGTGAGTAATGACATCACATAAGGAATAGTATAAGTGGTAAAATTTATTGAAGGTTAACAAACATAACATTTGTCAATGATGCAATTCATGAAAAAGTTAATATGGAAGAGAAGATTCACATGCAAATATACTATCTTGGTTATCTTTTATGATTGAGAGCACCCATTAAATATTATATGCCAAACGGTTGACGTTCGACAAGGAAGATAATTCAATGAGTTATGTTTTCTCATATTCACATAGAAGTTATATTGTCATGGATCCTCCAACATGGGGTGCTTGCCAAATACCTTTTCTATCCAAAAACTCCGCACTAAGTAGAAATACTACTTGTGCATCCAAAACCCTTTAACCAAATAGATTCCATAAGGGTCTGATACGTCTCCAACGTATCTATAATTTTTTATGGTTCCATGCTATTATCTTGTCAACTTTGGATGTTTTGCATGCATTTTATATCTTATTTGGGACTAACCTATTAACTCAGTGCCAAGTGCCAGTTCCTGTTTTTCCCGTGTTTTTGATCCTTTTGAGAGGAGAATATTAAACGGAGTCCAAACGAATAAAATCTTCAGAATGATTTTTTCTGTAACAGAAGATACATGGGGAACTTGAGAACCAAGGCAAAGGACCCCGGGGGAGGTCACAAGCCCCCTAGGCGTGGCCGGGGGGGGGGGGGGGGGAGGGGGCGCCTAGCAGGCTTGTGGGCCCCCCGTGACTCCTTTGCCCTACCTCTTCCGCCTATAAATTCCCTAAAAATCTGAAACCACGAGAGAGAGAGCCACAAAAATACTTTTCCGCCGCCGCAAGCTTCTGTCTCCGAAAGATCCCATCTGGGACACGTTCTGGTGCCCTACCGGAGGGGGGATTCGGACACGGAGGGCTTCTTCATCAACACCATTGCCTCTCCGATGATGCGTGAGTAGTTCACCACAGACCTTCGGGTCCATAGCTAGTAGCTAGATGGCTTCTTCTCTCTCTTGGATCTTCAATACAAAGTTCTCCATGATCTTCATGGAGATCTATCCGATGTAATCTTCTTTTGCGGTGTGTTTGTCGAGATCCGATGAATTGTGGATTTATGATCAGATTATCTATGATTATTATATGAGTTCCCTCTAATCTCTTATATACATGATTTCATATCCTTGTAATTCTCTTCGAGTTGTGTGTTTCGTTTGGCCAACTTGATCTATAATTCTTGCAATGGGAGAAGAGCTTGGTTTTGGGTTCATACCGTGCGGTGTCCTCACCCAGTGACAGAAGGGGTAGCGAGGCACGCATCGTGTTGTTGCCATCTAGGGTAAAAAGATGGGGTTTATATCTATTGCATGAATTTATCCCTCTACATCATGTCATCTTGCTTAAGGCATTACTCTGTTTGTTATGAACCCAATACACTAGATGCATGCTGGATAGCGGTCGATGTGTGGAGTAATAGTAGTAGATGCAGAAAGTATCAGTCTACTTGTCTCACACGTGATGCCTATATGTATGATCATTGCTTTAGATATCATCATGACTTTGCGTGGTTCTATCAATTGCTCGACAGTAATTCGTTCACCCACCGTAATATTTGCTATCATGAAAGAAGCCTCTAGTGAACACTATGGCCCCCGGGTCTACTTCACATCATATTTTCAGCTCTACACTTTCACTTTGTTGCACTTTCTGCCTTCAGATCTCACCTTGCAATCAATTGTGAAGGGATTGACAACCCCTTTATAGCGTTGGGTGCAAGCTTGTTTGTTTTTGTGCAGGTACTTTGGAGTCTTGCCTTGATACTCCTACTGGATTGATACATTGGTTCTCGAACTAAGGGAAATACTTACTGCTACTGTGCTGCATCACCTTTTCCTCTTCAAGGGAAAAACCAATGCAAGCTCAAGAGGTAGCAGGGTCCACAATACCTACCTATGGATTGAGCAAGGTCCTTCAAGTAAGTTGTCATCGGTGCAATAAAGCAATAAAAATTGCTCCTAAATATGTACGGTCTTCTATTGTAAGTGAAAATAAGCGTGATACGAACTTGTGATGGCAAAGAAGGCGACAAACTGCATAATAAAGATTACTATCATAAGGGGCAATATCACGTGTTGTTCCTTTGCACTAAGAGTGAGTGCATCCAAAATTAAAAGCGCATGACATCCTCTGCTCCCCTCCGCAAAGGACCTATCATTTATTTTATGCAAAAAGTCAAAGTTTTCCCTCTATTCCTTTTTATTTTATCCTTTGGCAAGCATCATGTGGTGGGAAAGATCTAGGTACATATATCCAGTTGAATGTGGGTGAGCATGAGTTACCATTGTTAACATCACCCTTGAGGTGAATAAGTTGGGATGCCTATCTTCCTCTGCGCCCGGCTTAAAATTGATGCTCCATATGTATGGAGTGAGTGTTAGCAATCATGAAAGACTAGATGATAGTTGGGTATGTGGACTTGGCAAAAGGCTCCTACATGTGACCCTTCATGAAAGTACAATGAATTGCCATTGCATTGTTGACTGAGAACATAGTTTGTTAGTTTTCAAGAAAGTTTATTCTTCATACTTCAATATTATGGTGAATTGTTACTTGCTCATGAGAAGTCTATGATGATATTTATTGTTGTTATGTTATTGTTCATGATGCTTCCATGTCCATATTTTATTTTTATCGACACCTCTCTCTCTAAGCATGTGGGCATGTTTTTCGATTTCGGGTTTCGCTTGAGGACAAGCGAGGTCTAATCTCGGGGGGAGTTGATACGTCCATTTTGCATCATGTTTTATTGTTGCTATTTATAAAGTTTTTGATCAATATAACACTTCATGGAGTATTTCTAATGCCTTTTCTCTCTTAATATGCAAGGTTTACACAACGAGGGAGAATGCCGACAACTGGATTTCAGGGCCTGAAAAAGCTACAACAGAGATACCTATTCTGCACATCTCCAAATGGGTTGAAATCTGATGGAGAATTATTTTGGAATATATAAAAAAATACCGGGCCAAAGATGTACTGGAGGAGGCAAGCCATGTGCCCATACAGCACCAGGGCGCGCCCTGATGTTGTTTGGAGCCCCTGGCCTACATCAAGCCTCCTCCTTCTGGTATATAAGTCATTTTACCCTAAATTTTTTACGGAGAGACTTGCAGTACAAGGCGCCGCCGCCACAAGGCGGAACTAGAGCAGGAGCACTTTTGCTCTCCGGCGGGCAGATTCCGCTCGGGACACTTTCCTTCGGGAGGGGGAAATCCAAGCCTTCGTCATCACCCACAACCCTCTCATTGTGGGAGGACCAATCTTGATCATCACCATCAACAACACCATCTCATCTCAAACCCTTGTTCATCTCTTGTATTCAATCTTTGTGTTAGAACTTCAGATTGGTACCTGTGATTAGCTTGTAGTGTTGATTACTTATCGTAGTTGATGCTAGTTGGTTTGCCTCTTGATATATTAAATGTGCAGATCTTTTATGTTATTCAATACCCCTCTGATCTTGAACACCATGATGATGAGTGAGTAGTTACTTTTGTTCTTGAGGACATGGGAGAAGTCTTGTCATAAGTAATCATGTGAATTTGGTATTCGTTCGATATTTTGATGATATGTATGTTGTGATTCTCTTACTGGTGTCATGTGAACGTCGACTACAAGACACTTCACCATTCATGGGCTAAGGGAATTTATTGTGGAGTAGTAATTAGATGATGGGTTGCTAGATTGATAGAAGCATAAACCCCAGTTTATGCGCTATTCCGTAAGGGGCTGATTTGGATCCAAACGTTTATTGCTATGGTTAGACTTTGTCTTAATTCTCTTTTCGTAGTTGCGGATGCTTGCAAGAGGGGGTAATAATAAGTGGGAGGCTTGTTCAAGTAAGAACAGTACCCAAGCACCGGTCCACCCACATATCACATCATCAAAGTAGTGAGCGCGAATCAAAAGAACATGATGAAAGTGACTAGATGAAATTCTAGTGTGTCCTCAAGAACGTTTGCATCACTATAAGTACTTGTTCTGGCCTGTCCTTTGCACTCAAAAGGATTGGGATATCTTGCTGCACTTTATTTACTTTTGTCCTTATTTACTCGTTACAAATTATCTTGTTAGCGAACTATCTCTTACCGCTTGTTTCAGTGCTTGGAAAAACTATCTTGCTGAAAACCACTTGCCATTTCCTTCTGCTCCTTGTTGGGTTCGACACTCTTACTTATCGAAAGGACTACGATTGATCCCCTGTACTTGTGGGTCATCAGTGTTGCAAATGGAACACAACAAGGCCCCTGGTGAAATGATGTGGATGTCGCCTATAGGGGGTGGGGGTGAATAGGCACTTTTATATAATTATGGTTTAGGCTCAAACAAATGTAGAATAAAAGTAGCGTTTAATTTGTCAAGCACAAAACCTAAAACAACTTGGCTCACCTATGTGCATCAACAACTTATTCTGAGCAAGATAAACAACTAAGTGATAGCAAGATATATAACATGAAACAATATTTGTATCACAAAGTAAACCGCATAAGTAAAGGCTCAGGTAAGAGATAACCGAGGCACGCAAAGTCGACGATGTATCCCGAAGTTCACACCCTTGCAGATGCTAATACCCGTTTGGAGCGATGTGGAGTCATAATGCTCCCCAAGAATCCACTAGGGCCACTGTAATCTCCTCACACCATCGCACAATGCAAGATGTCGTGATTCCACTAAGGGACCATTGATGGCGGTCACCGAACCTATACAAATAGCAACCCTTGGGGGTGGTCACCAAAATCGTCCACTCTCGTAACCCTTGGGGGCGGTCACTAGAACCCATACAAATTGCTCGGAGCAATCTCCACAACCTAATTGGAGACCTTGATGCTTACTAGGAGCATTACGCCACAATGATTTAGCTCTAACGCACCACCAACCATCTAGGGCACCAAAGCACCAAAGCACAAGTTCTATGGAGCCAAAACACCCAAGAGTAATAACATTTTCAAACTTCACTTCCACATATATATCACCGTGGAGAACTTAAACCAATGCAACTAATTCAATCGCAAGTACACACGAAGTGGTCAAGTCCCTCACTCTCTCAAATCTCACCAAGGCAACGAAAGCTATGGAGGAATATTAGAGAAGAACAAGGAGCTCACAAAGAACTCCAAGATCTAGATCCAAGGGGTTCCTCTCACATAGAGGAGAAAGTGATTGGTGGAAACGTCGATCTAGATCTCGTCTCTCTTTTCCCTGAAGAACTACCAATAATGATTGGAGCGATTGAGAGGTAGAAAGTTTGAAGAAGGTCAATAATGGGGGGGGGGTGACTCCGTAACAGCAGACCTTCCCTTGCAACGGCACCAGAAGAATGCTGCTAGCACTCTCCGGTAATCGAAACTAGAAGAATGTTGTTGACGGCCCACCAACATGTGGGATCGTAGCAGTTTTCAAGGGTAGAGTATTCGACCCAAATTTGTTGATCGCCAAACAGGAGGTGAGAGAATACTCTCGAGTATTAGCAGCTGAATGTGTCAGATTCAACCACACATGAAAGATTAGTATCTGCAAGCAAAGTAGTAATAGCAAAGTAGCGAGTAACAACAGTGGCAAGGAACAGCAGTAGTGACAGCAGTAGCAAGTAACAACAGTAGCAAGTGACAGTAGTAGCAATAGTAGCAGCAGAGCAAGACAAGTAAGAGCAGCAGAGCAAGACAAGTAACAACAGCAGAGCAAGACAAGTAACAACAGCAGCAATAGTAGTAACATCAGCAGTAGGACAAACTCGTAGGCAATGGGTCGGTGATTTGTTTGGATGATATTCATCATGCAACAGTTATAACACGGAGAGATATGTGGCTAGCTCCCGTTCATCAATGTGATGTAGGCATGCATTTCGTGTGTCGTTATACATGCTTAGAGAAAAGAACTTGCATGACATCTATTGTCCATCCCTCCCATGGCAGCGGGGTCCAAAAGGAAACTACGGGATATTAAGGTTCTCCTTTTAATAAAGAACCGGACCAACGCATTAGCACTTGGTGAACACATGAACTCCTCAAACTATGGTCATCACCGGGAGTGGTTCCGGTAATTATTGTCACTCTGGGGTTGCCGGATCATAACACATAGTAGGTAACTACAACTTGCAAGATCGGATCTAAAACACACATATATTGGTGACAACATAATAATTTCAGATCTGAAATCATGGCACTCGGGCCCTAGTGACAAGCATTAAGCATGGCAAGGTAGTAGCAACATCAATCTCAGAACATAGTGGATACTAGGGATCAATCCCCATCAAAACTAACTCGATTACATGATAGATCTCATCCTACTCATCATCGCCCAGCGAGCCTACGAATAGATTACTCACGAACGACGAAGAGCTAAATGGAATTGGAGAGGGAAGAAGGTTGATGATGACGATGGCGACGATTTCCCCTCTTCGGAGCCCAAGACGGACTCCAGATCTGCCCTCTAGATGAAGAACAGGTTGTGGTGGCGCCTCCGTATCGCAAACGCGTCGAAATCTTCTCTTTTTATTTTTTCTGGGACGAAAGTGAACTTATAGACCTGAGGTTGGGGGCGGCAGAGCTGTGTGGGCCCCACAAGCCTGCCCACCGCCACCAGGGGGGTGGCGGGGCCAGGGCCTGTGGCCCACTGGCCCACCCTCTCAGGTGGAACTTGGCGCATCTATATTTCATATTTTCCAAAAATGCTCCTCGTAAATTTTCAGGACGTTTGGAGAACTTTGATTTCTGCACAAAAATAACACCAAGGCAATTCTGCTGAAAACAGCGTCGATCCAGGTTAGTTCCATTCAAATCATGCAAATTAGAGTCCAAAACAAGGGCAAAAGAGTTTGGAAAAGTAGATACGATGGAGACGTATCAACTCCCCAAGCTTAAAACCTTGCTTGTCCTCAAGCAACTCAGTTGACAAACTGAGAGAGAAAGAAAAACTTTGACAAACTCTGTTTGATCTTGTTGTTGCAACTATGTCTAACTCATAACCAGAATTTCAACAAGATCACAAGTTAACCACATAAGCAAATGACACAAAGGTCTCACCGTAAACTAATATCAATGGCATAATCAACTAACGAGCAAATAATAATGAGTTTCAAATACCAACACTTCAATCAAAACAAGCATGAAGCAATATGAATAGGTGGTATCTCGCTAGCTCTTTCTGAGACTGCAAAACATAAATGTAGAGCACTTTCAAAGATCAAGGGCTGACTAAACATTGTAATTCATAGCAACGAAGATCCAGTCATAGTCATACTCAATATCAATCAAAAGCAAAGCATAAACATGACAGAGGTGCTCTCTAATTGGTTCTTGTAAAAGAGGAGGATGACTCAATAGGAAAATAAATAGACAGGCCCTTCACAGAGGGAAGCATTGATTTGCAGAGGTGCCAGAGCTCAAGCTTTGAAAACAGAGATAATAATTTTGGGTGGCATGCTTTCATTGTCAACGTAATGACCAAGAGTTCTCAATATCTTCCATGCTACTCATGCTATAGGCGGTTCCCAAACAGAAAAGTAAAGTTTTAACTCCCCCACCACCAATCAATCACACTCCACGGCTAGCCGAATCCTCGGGTACCGTCCATACTAACATCAATCCATGGGGAGTCTTTTTTTACAGTTATGTTTTCGAGTTAAGCGTGGAACTGGGCATTCCAATTACCGACCCCTTTCTCGTGAATGACAGTGAATAAACACATGTCGAGGATAACACTTCTAGCATGGAAGATACCAATAGCCCCTTGTCACCACATGAGCGGTTCGGGCATGCAAAATAGATTATTTCTTGAAGGTTTAGAGAGTGGCACATGCAAATTTACTTGGAACGGCAGGTAGATACCGCAAATAGGTAGGTATGGTGGACTCTCATGGAAAAACTTTTGGGTTTATGGAGGTGGATGCACAAGCAGTATTCCGCTTAGTACAAGTGAAGGCTAGCAAAAGACTGGGAAGCGACCAACTAGAGAGCGACAACAGTCATCAAGTTGCAATGAGTTTGACTAACATTGAATGCAAGCATGAACATGATATAAATCACCATGAACACGAACATCATAGAGGCTATGTTGATTTTGTTTCAACTACATGCATGAACATGCGCCAAGTCAAGCCACTTGAAACATTCAAAGGAGAATACCATCCTATCATACTACATCATAGTCATTTCAAAATCTATGTTGGCATTCAAGACAAACCATTATAAACTCTCAGCTAAATAAGCATGGCATCATAAACTATGATCTCTAAGTTGTCATTGCAAACATGGTTCTCTCACAACAATGCTAAATCTGGGTCGACAAGCAAGTCATATTTACAAAAACAAAATAGATAGAGTTCATACCAGCTTTTCAGTCTCAGTCACTTCATCATATATCATCATTATTGCCTTTCACGTGCACGATCGAACAATGTGAACAATAATAAGAGTGCTCGTGCATTGGACTAAGCTGAATCTGCAGGCAAACACAAAGGAGAAGACAGAGTAATATGGCTCTTTGAAAGCTAAACTGGTAAGCATGCAAGAACCACTAAACATTGAAACCAATATCTTCTACCTTGACCCAAAGAAAAAGAAAACTATTTACACGGGAAACTCCCAACAAGCAAAACAAGAAATTAAATCTTTTTGGGTTTTCTCAAAAGGACACAAAACAAGAAAACGAAAATAAACTAGCATGGATAATACAGTGGCAAAGTGTAAACACCGGCTAACAAAGCGAAAGCATAAGCATGAACGTAAAGTCGGTGAGAACACGTACTCCCCCAAGATTAGGCTTTTGGCCTAGCTTGGTCTACTCCCATGGTGGGAAATCACCAGCTCCAGGATACTCCGGAGAAGACTGTGGATACCACTGCGGTGTGAGCTCCTATGGCTCCCACTGATAAACTGGCATTTGATACTCGACTAGCGGCTCGGGCACGGGCGCCTGTGGTTGGGCCAAGCCCCAATATGCGTAGATGTCCGAGGGCATAATAGTGTACCTGCCTCCATGAAGATCGAACTAAGAAGGAGCAGGCAAAGTAATAGTCTCTCGAGTACCCTGACTAAATACCAGGTTATAAATCATCCGTCTACTAGCATCTCTATCCAGAAAATCATGGCGAACCATGCTGTCATAATCCAGATATTTCTCAGGGAGAAGCATCTCTCCTTCCTCTCCCAGTCTAATGGGTATCTCAAAGTGTCTGGCAAGACGGGTAGTGTAGATACGTCCATAGACGACACCCTTGGAATGGTTCATGTTCAACCGCTGGGCCACTATAGCACCTAGGCTGTAAGTCTTATCATTATAACGGCCCTCACGCAAAACCGCAAGGTCTGGAGAACTAAGTGATCCAGCCTCCCCACGGCCAAGGCTACTGCAACAGAAGACCTTCCAACGACGCCAGAAATAGGCACGTCAACGGGAGAATACTTGGCTTGATCTTTCCGCTGCGGCTACGCCTTAAGGGACTTCCTAGGCAAGTATGGAAAGGATTTCCCCCGTGGCCTTGGAGCCTTGCGTTGGTGTTCCCTCGAAGCGGAAAGGGTGATGTAGCGTAGCGGTGGTAAGTATTTCCCTCAGTTTGAGAACCAAGGTATCAATCCAGTGGAGGAGTATCTCAAGATCCTGCACAAACACAAAAACTTGCTCCCAACGCTATGAAGGGGTTGTCAATACCTTATAGATTGTTTGCCAAGTGAGAACTGAAAGCAACAAGGTAACAAAGCAAAGTAAAAGCGGAGATGTAAACGATGGATGTGAATAGACCCGGGGGCCGTAGTGTTTACTAGTGGCTTCTCTCATAAATGCAAGTAGACGGTGGGTGAACAAATTACTGTCGAGCAATTGATAGAACCGCGCAAAGTCGTGACGATATCTATGCAATGATTATTTCTATAGGCATCATGTCCAAAACAAGTGGACCGATACTTTCTGCATCTACTACTATTACTCCACATGTCGACCGCTATCCAGCATGCATCTAGTGTATTAAGTCCATAAGAACAGAGTAACGCCTTAAGCAAGATGACATGATGTAGAGGGATAATCTCAAACCAATGATAAAAACCCCATCTTTTTACCCTTGATGGCAACTACTTGATGTGTGCCTTGCTGCCCCTACTGTCACTAGGAAAGGTCACCACATGGCAGAACCCAAAACCAAGCACTTCTCCAATTGCAAGAATCATAGATCTAGTTGGCCAAACAAAACCCAAGACTCGGAGAGACTTACAAGGATATCAAATCATGCATATAAGAAATCAACAAAGACTCAAATATATATCATAGATAATCTAATCACAAATCCACAATTCATCGGATCTCGACAAACACACCACCAAAGAAGATTACATCGGATAGATCTCCATGAAGATCATGGAGAACTTTGTATTGAAGATCCAAGAGAGAGAAGAAGCCATCTAGCTACTAACTACGGACCCGTAGGTCTGAAGTGAACTACTCACGAGTCATTGGAGGGGCGATGATGATGATGAAGAAGCCCTCCAACTCCAAAGTCCCCTCGGGCAGGGTGCTGGGAAGGGTCTCGAGATGAGATCTCGCGGAAACGGAAGCTTGCGGCGGCGGAATGTATTTTCGAGGCTCCCCCGATTATTTACAGAATATTTGGGAATTTATAGGCCAAAGATCTAGGTGAGTGGGCGGCCAGAGAGGCCACAAGCCTGCCCACCGCCGCCTCCCCCTGGTGGCGGAGTGGGGGCTTGTGGGCTCCCTGGAGCCCACCTGGCTTGGCCCAAAGGCCCCCTGATCTTCTTCCGTTTGGGAAAAAATCATTTCGGGGTTTTTCTTCCGTTTGGACTCCATTTCAAAATCAGATCTGAAAAGAGTGAAAAACACGGAAAAAACAGGAACTTGCACTTGGCACTGGATTAATAAGTTAGTCCCGAAAAAGATATAAAAGGTACATAAAACAACCAAAGAAGACAAGATAACAACGTGAAACCATCAATATTTATAGATACGTTTGAGACGTATCAAGCATCCCCAAGCTTAACTCCTGCTCGTCCTCGAGTAGGGAAGTGATAAGAATGAATTTTTGATGCTTTCATGCTACCTAGCATAGGTGTCCTTTGTAATTCCTCTTATGTGACGTGAATGTTCAGATCCATTAGATTCAAAACAATAGTTTTCTATTGACGAGGAAACAATAATAATTCAAGCAAACTAGCAAAGTAATCATGAACTTTCAAAATAACAAGGCCAAAAGAAAGTTATCCCTACAAAAGCATATAGTATGGCTATGCTCTATCATCATTGCACAATGAATTTAAATCATGCACAACCCCAGTATTGGCCATGTAATTGTTTCACACCTTTACTTTCTCAAACCTTTTCAACTCTCACGCAATACATGAGCGTGAGCCATGGTTATAGCACTATAGATGGTGTGGAATGTAGTGGAGGTTGCAAGACAAAAAGGAGATGATAGTCACATTAACTAGGCATATCAATGAGCTGTGGAGATGCTCATCAATAGATATCAATGTGAATGAGTAGGGATTGCCATACAATTGATGCGCTAGAGCTATGAGTATGTGAAAGCTCTTAAAGAAAACTAGTGGGTGTGCAACCAACTTGCTTGCTCACGAAGACCTAAGGCAATTTTGAGGAAGCCTATCATAGGAATATACAAGCCAAGTTATATAATGAAAATTTCCCACTAGCTATATGGTGGTGACAAAACAAGAGACTCTCAATCATGAAGATCATGGTGCTTAATATGCACAAGTGTGGAAAAAGTGGTAGCATTGTCCCTTCTCTCTTTTTCTCTCATTTTTTTGGTGGGCTCTTTGGTCTGTTTTTTTTGGTGGGCTTCTTTGGCCTCTTTTAGTTCCTCACATGGGACAATGCTCCATTAATGATGATCATCACACTTTCAACTCAAAACTTAGAGTAACGATGACTCTATATGGAATGCCTTCAGGAGTGTACCGTGGAAATGATCTAGCATGGCATAGACATCAATGGAAACATCATGCTAGCTATCTTACGATCATGCAATGGCAATGTAGACGTGGTGGCACATGTCATGGTGGTAGTTGCATGGCAATATATCTTGGAATGACTTTGAAAAAGCCATAGTAGGTAGGTATGGTGGCTGTTTTGAGGGAGGCTAATGGTGGGTTTTGTGCATCAGCGAAAGTTGCATGGCACTAAGAAGATAGTGATGGTGGAAGGTGAAAGTGCATCTAAACCATGGACTCAACATTAGTCATGAAGAACTCATATACTTGTTGCAAAAGTTTTATTAGTAATCGAAACAAAGCATTCAACGCATACTCCTAGGGGAAGGGTTGATAGGTATAAACCATCGCGCAATCCCGACCGCCACGCAAAGGATGACAATCAATAGACTAATCATGCTCAGATTTCATCACATAGCGGTTCACCATACATGCATGCTACGGGAATCACTAACTTCAACACAAGTATTTCTAGATCCACAACACGTTCCTAGCATGACTTTAATATTACCATAACCACAACTGAAAACTAATTGAGATGAATCAAACTTCTCTAACTATTCAATGCACATGAAGGTGGAAGTTTTCATATCCCTTTGGATAACTACCCCTTTTGAGACTACTTTCAAAGCATAGATCAACTACCAAGCCATGCACCGCTGTGCTCTAAAAGATATAAGTGAAGCACATAGAGCAAAAGTATCTAGCTCAAAAGATATAAGTGAAGCACATGTGAGCTGAATTGTCTACCAAAAGATATAAGTGAAGCTCGACAAAATCACGGTGTGTGCATGTCTCTCTCTCTAGGTGTGCAGCAAGAATGATTGTGACACAACAAAAATAAAAGACTCCTACGATACAAGACGCTCCAAGCAAAAACACATAACATGTGGTGAATAAAAATAAAGCCCCAAGTAACGTTACCGATGGATTGAAGACGAGAGAGGGGATGCCTCCCCGGGGAATCCCCAAGCTTAGGCTTTTACGGTATCCTTGAATCTCTTGGGGTGCCTTGGGCATCCCCAAGATTGAGATCTTGCCACTCTTTATCTCTTTGTCCATAAGAACTTCACCCAAAACTTGAAAACTTCACAACACGAAACTTAAACAGAAACTCGTGATAACATTAGTACAAGAAAGCAAACCACCACTTCCTTAGGTACTGTAGCAAACTTAAATTCTACTTGTGCTGATGTTGGGTTAATGTATTTTCAATCTTGCATGGCTAATACCCCCGATACTATCCATAGTTTCATCAAAATAAGGAACCAACACAACAAAAACAGAATCTGTTAACAGCAGACCAGTCTGTAGCAATCTGTATATTTCGTATACCTCTGGTACTTCAAAATTCTGAAACATTACGACAGTCTGAAGAATTTGCGTAGCAATCAGCAGCAAAAAGAATCAACTCAAAAGCTCTTACAGAAAAAAAGACAGTTCTTTTCGTGAGCAGAAAGTTTCTGTCTTTTCCAGCATGACCAAACGATCATCCCCAAGACTAATCATAACGGTTTTGCTTGGCACAAACGCAAAAAGAAACACAAAAACACAATCATAACAGAATTATGAAAGTGTGGAAAACACAAAACAGAAAGAAAAATGATAGATTCGTTGGGTTGCCTCCCAACAAGCGCTTTTGTTTAACGCCCTTAGCTAGGCGAAAGTGATGGAATCACGTATAGTCATCTTTGGTGCTCAAATCATAGGTAGCCCTCATCATAGATTCATAAGGCAATCTTATTTTATTTCTAGGAAAGTGCTCCATGCCCTTCTTTAAAGGAAATTGAAATCTAATATTCCCTTCCTTCATATCGATGATAGCACCGATAGTCCTTAGGAAAGGTCTACCAAGAATAATGGGACATGAAGGATTGCAATCTATGTCAAGTACAATGAAATCCACGTGTACATAGTTCTTATTTGCTACAATAAGAACATCATCGATCCTCCCCATGGGTTTCTAGACAGTAGAATCCGCAAGATGCAAATTAAGAGAACACTATTCAATCTCATGAAAACAAAGAATATCACATAAATACTTTGGAATCACGGAAACACTACCACCCAAATCACACAAAGCATTGCACTCATAGTTTTGATCTTGATTTTGATGGTAGGTTCCCACTCATCATGAAGTTTTCTAGGTATAGATACTTCTAGTTCGAGCTTCTCTTGAAGATATTTCATCATAGCATCTACGGTATGCGCGGTAAAGGCTTTGCTTTGGCTATAAGCGTGTGGAGAGTTTGCAATGGATTGCATCAAAGAAATGCATTCAAAGAAGGAGCAATTATCATAATTGAATTTCTTGAAATCCAAAGTGGGAGTTTCATTACTACCCAAAATTTAGACTTCTTTTACTCCACTCTCCACACCTTTATCATCAAGATAGGTGGACTCCGAATCATTGGGGCATTTTTCAACCAAAGTGGATTCTTATCCAGCCCCTCCATAAGTAGGTTTGACACGAGAAAACAAAGATTCAAGAGGAGACACACCAAGCACTTTAAGATCTTCGTGATTTGCATCACTAGAACGCACCCTTTTAAACCATTCATGTCTAGCGCGAATTTGGGCGGTTCTTTCTTTGCTCTCATTCATGGAGATACGCATAGCTTTCAAAGTTTCATCCAAGTTGACCTTGGGAGGAGCGCATCTAACTTTCAAAGCATCAATATCACAAGACATCCTATCAATGCTCTTAGCCAAATCGTCTATTTTGAGTAGTTTTTCCTCTATGGACGCATTGAAAATCTTTTGAGAGTTGATGAACTCTTTGATATTACTCTCTAGATCAGAGGGTAATTTGTTGGGATTTCCATAAGTGTTGCCGTAGGAATTGCCATAATTGTTAGAGGAGTTACTAGGAAAAGGCCTAGGAGTTACTAGGAAAAGGCCGTAGGAATTGCAACTACTTGATGTGTGCGTTGCTGCCCCTACTTTCACTGGGAAAGGTCACCACATGGTAGAACCCAAAACCAAGCACTTCTCCCATTGCAAGAATCATAGATCTAGTTGGACAAACAAAACCCGAGACTCGGAGATACTTACAAGGATGTCAAATCATGCATATAAGAAATCAGCAAAGACTCAAATATATATCATAGATAATCTGATCACAAATCCACAATTCATTGGATCTCGACAAACACACCGCCAAAGAAGATTACATCGGATAGATCTCCATGAAGATCATGGAGAACTTTGTATTGAAGATCCAAGAGAGAGAAGAAGCCATCTAGCTACTAACTACGGACCCGTAGGTCTGAAGTGAACTACTCACGAGTCATTGGAGGGGCGATGATGATGATGAAGAAGCCCTCTAACTCCAAAGTCCCCTCCGGCAGGGTGCCGGGAAGGGTCTCCAGATGAGATCTCGTGGAAACGGAAGCTTGCGGCGGCGGAGAAGTATTTTCGAGGCTCCCCCGATTTTTTGCGGAATATTTGGGAATTTATAGGCCGAAGATCTAGGTCAGGGGGCGACCAAGGAGGCCACAAGCCTGCCCACCGCTGCCCCCCTGTTGGCGGAGTGGGGGCTTGTGGGCTCCCTGGAGCCCACCTAGCTTGGCCCAAAGGCCCCCTGATTTTCTTCCGTTCGGGAAAAATCATTTCGGGGTTTTTCTTCCGTTTGGACTCCGTTCCAAAATCAGATCTAAAAAGAGTCAAAAACACAGAAAAAACAGAAAGTCGCACTTGGCACTAAATTAATAAGTTAATCCCAAAAAAGATATAAAAGGTACATAAAACAACCAAAGAAGACAAGATAACAACGTGAAACCATCAAAAATTGTAGATACGTTTGAGACGTATCAGCCAATCAAACATTTTCCCACAAATAGTGAGAAGTACCGAAGCACAGGAAAATGTATGCTAGCAATTCTAGCGCAAGACACTCCTCTCTCCTCTCCAACAGCAATAGAACCAATGAAATCCTCCAAGTCCCGTGGACGAGGGTCACGGATATCCCCAACATAAGGTAATTTGCATACATTGCAAAAATCCTGTAGCGTCATGCACTGGGGGACATCGTATATCATGAACTCAACCATGGGAGGATTCTTCCTCGGATAAAAGTTGAAGCTTTGAACAAAAATATTGGTGAGGAGGAGGTATTGTGAACACTTATCTGCAACGAACGCAGTAAGACCTGCGTTCTCCACCAAGTAATAAAAGTCTTCATAAAGCCCAGAGGGCGCTAGAATTCATCACTTGGCCACTCGCACGCTCGATCTTCTGTGATTCGAGGGACTACGTACTTGGGGTGGTTCTTCTCATCCTCCTTGTGGTTACGGCTTGAAGAGCCTCTCAAGAACCTCCTCATCTTTTCCTTTTTCTAGCTCTAAAAAATTCTGAAATTTTTAGAGACTTCGAAAGAAAAGTGAATAAAGATTAACCCAACTTGTAGCAACTACTCCTACTAGTGCCTAGAGATCGTATCATGCGCTAAAACTACTTGGGACCAGCTAAAATCAGCATTTCTAGCTCAAGAACAGGGTCACCAAGGTAGCAAGAATACGCGAAGGATAAAACACTAGAGCAAAAACTAATTGGACCAATGGAGGAGTCACTTACCAAGGAGTAATTTCCCCCAAAACGGTTCGGAGAATGGTGCTTTGAGCAAGGAGATCAAAAATCACAGCCAAATGAGCAAGAACATGGGTTTGAGCTACGAAACAATTTTTTCTGGAGGTGGAAGAAGAGGCTGGGAGCTGGAATGAGTGGAGGGCGTCCCTGTGGGCCCCACAAGCTTGCTCTCTGCCACGAGGGGGGCGGTGGCGGTGGCAGGGCTTGTGGCCCACTGGTCTGGCCCCCAGGCCAGCTCTCACGCCCAGTAATTTTCAAAAATTCCAGAAAAAATCATACTAGATTTTCAGGACCATCGGAGAACTTTTATTTTCGAGGTATTTTTCTGCGGGACGCTAAAATAGAAAACAGGAAAAACTAAACTATCTCTATCATTTTTCTTCTAAGCAAAAGAAAATGAAAGCTTAAAACAGAGGCACGTGACTCTTTGATTCATCCATTTCATGGTCATCGAAAGAAATCCGTCAATAGGATTGATCAAGTCCTCATGACAAAACCTTCTCGAATCTCAAGAGAGAACGGAGAATTTTCGAATAGCCACTAAGTCACCTCAATGGGGATATGTATCTCCCCAACAAGCAAATCATACTTCATCTTAACACGAGGAATAAGGCATTCAAAGCTCCCACTAAGAATCAATGAAGTCTTTTCGATAGCATTGATGCAATGTACTTGATATCGTTTCTTCGGAAAGTGCACTGTGTGCTCATTACCGTTGACATGGAAAGTGGCATTGCCTTTGTTGCAATCTATAACAGCCCCTGCAGTGTTTAAAAAGGGTCTTCCGAGGATGACAGCCATGGCATCGTCCTCGGGAATATCCAAGATAACAGTCTGTTAAGATAGTGGTATTAGCAACCACAACAGACACATCCTCGGAAATGCCGATAGGGAAAGCAGTTGATTTGTCGGCCATTTGCAGAGAAATTTCAGTGGGTGTCAACTTATCCAATTCAAGTCTACGATAAAGAGAGAGAGAGGCATAACACTAACACCGGCTCCAAGGTCGCACAACACAGTTCTAACGTAGTTTCCTTTAATAGAGCAAGGTATAGTGGGCACTCCGGGATCACCAAGTTTCTTAGGAGTTCCACCATTAAAAGTGTAGTTGGCCAGCATGGTGGAGATCTCAAGATCTAGTATCTTCCGTTTATTAGTCACGATATCTTTCATGTACTTGGCATACGGAGACATTTTGAGCATATTAGTTAACCGCATCTGCAGAAAGATGGGTCTTATCATCTCAACGAAACGCTCAAAATCCTCATCATCCTTTTTCTTGGATGGCTTAGGAGGAAAGGGCATAGATCTCTGAACCCATGGTTCCCTTTCTTTACCATGCTTCCTAGCAGTGAAGTCATTCTTATCATATTTCTTTGGTTGTGGGTTATCAGGATTAACCGTAGGTTCAATCTCCATATCCTCATCTTTGCTAGGTTGAGCATTATTATGAACATCACTGTCCATATTATCACCAGGTTCATGTTCATCATCAGATTGTGTTTCTGCATCAGACGTAGAAATATCATTAGGTTCTTCAGGTGTGACAGTATTTGGTGAACTCGCATGTAGGTTTCTATCGTCCTTCTTCTTCTCCTTAGGATGACTGGGTGTATCAACATTGGTTCCTTGAGAATCTTGATCAATTCTCTTAGGATGACCTTCAGGATACAAAGGTTCCTGAGTCATTTTGCCTCCTCTAGTAATGACTCTGACAGAGTTGTCATTTAATTCATTAAGCAGGTCATTCTGAGCTTTAAGTACTTGTTCTACCTGAGTAGTAATCATAGAGGCATGTTTACTCAGAAGCTTCAGATCATTGACATTTCTGTCTACACAAGCACTTAAATGGCTAAGCATACGAGTACTTTGTTCCAAATGTCTGCTAACATAATCATTGAAACTCTGTTGTTTGGCAACAAAGTTGTCAAATTCATCAAAGCATAGGCTAGCAGGTTTGTCAAAAGGAATACCACTCTCATCAAACCTACGCAGAGAATTCACTTCTACTACCTGTATCCGGTTATCGAGACCATGGATCTCTTTGATAGGTGGTAGATTTTTGACATCTTCAGATCTAATGCCTTTCTCTTGCATAGATTTCTTGGCTTCTTGCATATCTTCGGGACTGAGGAATAGAATACCTCTTTTCTTCGGAGTTGGCTTAGGAGGTGGTTCGGGAATAGTCCAAGCATTATCGTTGATCAAGATGTTATTCAGTAGGGTCTCAGCTTGTTCTACAGTTCGTTCCCTAAAAACACAACCGGCACAACTATCTAGGTGGTCTCTAGACGCATCGATAAGTCCGTTATAGAGGATATCAAGTATCTCGTTCTTCTTAAGAGGTTGATCAGGCAGAACATTTTGTAGCTGGACGAGCCTCCGCCAAGCTAGTGGGAGACTCTCTTCTTGGAGTTGAGCAAAGTTGTATATTTCCTGCAAGGCAGCTTGCTTCTTATGGGCAGGGAAATATTTCTTACAGAAGTAATAGACCATATCCTGGGGACTACTCACACATCCAGGAGCAAGAGAGGTGAACCAGGCTTTAGCGTCATCCTTGAGAGAGAAAGGAAACAACTTAAGGATATAGTAGTGGCGGATCTTCTCCTCATTAGTGAAAAGGGTGGCTATATCGTGTAGTTTGGCAAGATGGTCTACGACCGTCTCAGACTCATAACCATGAAAAGGATCAGATTCGACTAGAGAGATTATCTCAGGATCGACAGAGAATTCATAATCCTTATCGGTGATAAAGATAGGTGAAGTGGCAAACTTCGGGTCGTATTTCATCCTAGCTTTCAAAGATTTTTCCTTCCACTTGACAAGTAAATTCTCAGCGTCGTACACATCCTTACACGCAAGAAAATCCTCAGCTATCTCTCCCTCCATAACGTAACCCTCAGGTATATCAGGCAATTCATATCTAGGAGAGCTAGATCTAGCAGGAGCAAAAGCAGGTTCTAACTCAATAGTATCGGCAGTTTCAGAAGCATCACGAGCATTGGCAGTAACTCTAGCAATATGAGCATCAAGGGATACTCCTAGTGGAACATCAGGCAAAGTAGAATCTCTAGCAGTATCAAGCATAGCATCATCAGGCAAAATAGCATCTCTAGCATCATCAGGCAAAGCGGTATCAGGCATAGCATCTCTAGCAGTATCAAGCATAGCATCTCTAGCAATATCAGGCATAGCATCAGGCATAGTATCAAGCATAGAATCTCTAGCAGTAGTATCACAAGCATCATCAAGCACATGCGACATATCAAGATTTCTAGCAGGAGGTGATGTCGCAAACTTACTCATAACTGAAGGTGAATCAAGTGCAGAGCTAGATGGCAATTCCTTACCTCCCCTCGTAGTTGAGGGCAAGACTTTGGTCTTTGGATCCTTCAGATTCTTCATAGTGATCAGCAGATATAAATCCCAAGTAACTCAGAGAATATAGCAATACCTCCCCGGCAACGGCGCCGGAAAAATGCTGACTCCATAACAGCAGACCTTCCCTTGCAACGACACCAGAAGAATGCTGCTAGCACTCTCCGGTAATCGAAACTAGAAGAATGTTGTTGACGGCCCACCAGCGCGTGGGATCATAGTAGTTTTCGAGGGTAGAGTATTCGACCCAAATTTTTTGGTCGCCAAACAGGAGGTGAGAGAATACTCTCGAGTATTAGCAGCTGAATGTGTCAGATTCAACCACACTTGAAAGATTTGTATCTGCAAGCAAAGTAGTAACAGCAAAGTAGCGAGTAACGGTAGTGGCAAGGAACAACAGTAGTGACAGCAGTAGCAAGTAACAACAGTAGCAAGCGACAGTAGTAGCAACAGTAGCAGCAGAGCAAGACAAGTAACACCAGCAGAGCAAGACAAGTAACAACAGCAACAACAGTAGTAACAACAGTAGTAGGACAAACTCGTAGGCAATGGGTCGGTGATTTGTTTGGATGATATTCATCATGCAACAGTTATAACATGGAGAGATATGTGGCTAGCTCCCGTTCGTCAATGTGATGTAGGCATGCATTCCGTGTGTCGTCATACGTGCTTACGGAAAAGAACTTGCATGACATCTATTGTCCATCCCTCCCGTGGCAGCGGGGTCCAAAAGGAAACTACGGGATATTAAGGTTCTCCTTTTAATAAAGAACCGGACCAACGCATTAGCACTTGGTGAACACATGAACTCCTCAAACTATGGTCATCACCGGGAGTGGTTCCGGTTATTGTCACTCCGGGGTTGCCGAATCATAACACATAGTAGGTAACTACAACTTGCAAGATCGGATCTAAAACACACATATATTGGTGACAACATAATAATTTCAGATCTGAAATCATGGCACCGGGCCCTAGTGACAAGCATTAAGCATGGCAAAGTAGTAGCAACATCAATCTTAGAACATAGTGGATACTAGTGATCAATCCCCATCAAAACTAACTCGATTACATGATAGATCTCATCCTACTCATCACCGCCCAGCGAGCCTACGAATAGATTACTCACGAACGACGAAGAGCTTCGTGGAATTGGAGAGGGAAGAAGGTTGATGATGACGATGGCGACGATTTCCCCTCTTCGGAGCCCAAGACGGACTCCAGATCTGCCCTCCAGATGAAGAACAGGTTGTGGCGGCGCCTCCGTATCGCAAACGCGTCGAAATCTTCTCTTTTTATTTTTTCTGGGACGAAAGTGAACTTATAGACCTGAGGTTGGGGGCGGCAGAGCTGTGTGGGCCCCACAAGCCTGCCCACCGTCACCAGGGGGGTGGCGGGGCCAAGGCTTGTGGCCCACTGGCCCACCCCCTTAGGTGGAACTTGGCGCAGATATTTTTCATATTTTCCAAAAATGCTCCCCGTAAATTTTCAGGACGTTTGGAGAACTTTGATTTCTGCACAAAAATAACACCAAGGCAATTGTGCTGAAAACAGCATCAGTCCACGTTAGTTCCATTCAAATCATGCAAATTAGAGTCCAAAACAAGGGCGAAAGAGTTTGGAAAAGTAGATACGATGGAGACGTATGAGGGGGCAAACTCGAGCTCAAAGGATAAGGTCCATTGGGGAAGAATACTCCCTTTTATAGGTGGGGAAAAATCCAACCGTTTTCCCTCAACCCGCACGGGAGTGGTACTACCACTTGGGAGGTTGTGCCTGCTGCACGGTGCAATGGCACATGGCCACGAGTCGGTAGTGCCGCCGTTGCGGTACTACCGCTTGCTACGGCGACAGAAACCTTCTGTCGTCTCTTGAACTTGCGTTGGTTTTCCCTTGAATAGGAAAGGGCGATGCACCACAAGAGGAGTAAGTATTTCCCTCAGTTTGAGAACCAAGGTATCAATCCAGTAGGAGAATCTCGTCAAGTCATTAGTACTTGTGCAAACACAAAAGAGCTTGCACCCAACGCTATAAAGGGGTTCTCAATCCCTTCAAGATTGATTGCAAAGTGAGATCTGAAGGCGGAAATGTTGGAATTATGCCCTAGAGGCAATAATAAATGTATAGTTATTATTATAATTCCTGTATCAAGATAATAGTTTATTATCCATGCTATAATTGTATTGAATGAAGACTCATTTACATGTGTGGATACATAGAGAAAACACCGTCCCTAGCATGCCTCTAGTTGGCTAGCCAGTTGATCAATGATAGTCAGTGTCTTCTGATTATGAACAAGGTGTTGTTGTTTGATAACTGGATCACGTCATTGGGAGAATCACGTGATGGACTAGACCCAAACTAATAGACGTAGCATGTTGATCGTGTCATTTTGTTGCTACTGTTTTCTGCGTGTCAAGTATTTATTCCTATGACCATGAGATCATATAACTCACTGACACCGGAGGAATGCTTTGTGTGTATCAAACGTTGCAACGTAACTGGGTGACTATAAAGATGCTCTACAGGTATCTCCGAAGGTGTTAGTTGAGTTAGTATGGATCAAGACTGGGATTTGTCACTTCGTGTGACAGAGAGGTATCTCGGGGCCCACTCGGTAATACAACATCACACACAAGCCTTGCAAGCAATGTAACTTAGTGTAAGTTGCGGGATCTTGTATTACGGAACGAGTAAACAGACTTTCCGGTAAACGAGATTGAAATAGGTATGCGGATACCGACGATCGAATCTCGGGCAAGTAACATACCGAAGGACAAAGGGAATGACATACGGGATTATACGAATCCTTGGCACTGAGGTTCAAACTATAAGATCTTCGTAGAATATGTAGGATCCAATATGGGCATCCAAGTCCCGCTATTGGATATTGACCGAGGAGTCTCTCGGGTCATGTCTACATAGTTCTCGAACCCGCAGGGTCTGCACACTTAAGGTTCGACGTTGTTTTATGCGTATTTGAGTTATATGGTTGGTTACCGAATGTTGTTCGGAGTCCCGGATGAGATCACGGACATCACGAGGGTTTCCGGAATGGTCCGGAAACGAAGATTGATATATAGGATGACCTCATTTGATTACCGGAAGGTTTTCGGAGTTACCGGGAATGTACCGGGAATGACGAATGGGTTCCGGGAGTTCACCGGGGGGGGGGGGGCAACCCACCCCGGGGAAGCCCATAGGCTTTTGGGAGACACACCAGCCCTTAGTGGGCTGGTGGGACAGCCCCAAGGGGGCCTATGCGCCAAGAAAAAGAAATCAAAGGAAAAGAAAAAAAAAAGAGGGAGGAAGTGGGAAGGGAAGGGGACTCCTCCCACCAAACCAAGTCCAACTCGGTTTGGGGGGGGGGAGTCCTCCCCCCCTTGGCTCGGCCGACCCCTTGAGGGTCCCTTGGACCCCAAGGCAAGGTCCCCCTCCCTCCTCCTATATATATGGAGCTTTTAGGGCAGATTTGAGACGACTTTCTCACGGTTGCCCGACCACATACCTCCATAGTTTTTCCTCTAGATCGCGTTTCTGCGGAGCTCGGGCGAAGCCCTGCTGAGAAAAGATCATCACTAACCTCCGGAGCGCCGTCACGCTGCCGGAGAACTCTTCTACCTCTCTGTCTCTCTTGCTGGATCAAGAAGGCCGACATCATCGTCGAGCTGTACGTGTGCTGAACGCGGAGGTGCCGTCTGTTCGGTACTAGATCGTGGGACTGATCGCGGGGTTGTTCGCGGGGCGGATCGAGGGACGTGAGGACGTTCCACTACATCAACCACGTTCTCTAACGCTTCTGCTGTACGATCTACAAGGGTACGTAGATCACTCATCCCCTCTCGTAGATGGACATCACCATGATAGGTCTTCGTGCGCGTAGGAAAATTTTTGTTTCCCATGCAACATTCCCCAACAGTGGCATCATGAGCTAGGTACATGCGTAGATGTCTTCTCGAGTAGAACACAAAAGTTTTTGTGGGCGGTGATGTGCGTTTTGCTGCCCTCCTTAGTCTTTTCTTGATTCCGCGGTATTGTTGGATTGAAGCGGCTTGGACCGACATTACTCGTACGCTTACGAGAGACTGGTTTCATCGTTACGAGTAACCCCCTTTGCTCAAAGATGACTGGAAAGTGACGGTTTCTCCAACTTTAGTTGAATCAGATTTGACCGAGGAGGTCCTTGGATGAGGTTAAATAGCAACTCATAGATCTCCATTGTGGTGTTTGCGTAAGTAAGATGCGATCCTACTAGATACCCTTGGTCACCACGTAAAACATGCAACAACAAAATTAGAGGACGTCTAACTTGTTTTTGCAGGGTATGATTGTGATGTGATATGGCCAATGATGTGATGTGATATATTGGATGTATGAGATGATCATGTTGTAATAGAAATATCGACTTGCACGTCGATGGTACGGCAACCGGCAGGAGCCATAGGGTTGTCTTTATACTAACATATGTGCTTGCAGATGCGTTTACTATTTTGCTAGGATGTAGCTTTAGTAGTAATAGCATAAGTAGCACGACAACCCCGATGGCAACACGTTGATGGATGATCATGGTGTGGCGCCGGTGACAAGAAGATCGTGCCGGTGCTTTGGTGATGGAGATCAAGAAGCACGTGATGATGGCCATATCATGTCACTTATGAATTGCATGTGATGTTAATCCTTTTATGCACCTTATTTTGCTTAGAACGGCGGTAGCATTATGAGGTGATCTCTCACTAAAATTTCAAGACGAAATTGTGTTCTCCCCGACTGTGCAGCGTTGCTACAGTTCGTCGTTTCGAGACACCACGTGATGATCGGGTGTGATAGACTCAACGTTCACATACAACGGGTGCAAAACAGTTGCGCACGCAGAACACTCGGGTTAAGCTTGACGAGCCTAGCATGTGCAGACATGGCCTCGGAACACATGAGACCGAAAGGTCGATCATGAATCATATGGTTGATATGATTAGCATAGGGATGCTTACCACTGAAACTATACTCAACTCACGTGATGATCGGACTTGGGATAGTGTAAGTGGATCATGAACCACTCAAATGACTAGAGAGATGTACTTTTTGAGTGGGAGTTTAGCATATAATTTGATTAAGTTGAACTCTAATTATCTTGAACATAGTCTAAGTCCACTTTGAATATATTTGTGTTGTAGATCATGGCTCACGCAAGTGTCATCCTGAATTTTAATACGTTCCTAGAGAAAGCTAAGTTGAAAGATGATGGAAGCAACTTTGTAGACTGGGCTCGTAATCTTAAGCTAATCTTACAAGCTGGGAAGAAGGATTATGTCCTTAATGCTGCGCTAGGAGATGAACCACCCGCTACGGCTGATCAGGATGTTAAGAACGCTTGGTTAGCGCGTAAGGAGGACTACTCAATAGTTCAATGTGCAGTCTTGTATGGCTTAGAACTGGGACTTCAACGTCGCTTTGAACGTCATGGAGCATTTGAGATGTTCCAGGAGTTGAAGTTTATCTTTCAGAAGAACGCCTGGATCGAGAGGTATGAGACCTCCGATAAATTCTATGCTTGCAAGATGGAGGAAAACTCGTCTGTCAGTGAACATGTGCTCAAAATGTCTGGGTACTCAAACCGTCTAGCTGAACTGGGGATTGAACTCCCGCAAGAGGCTATCACTGACAGAATCCTTCAATCACTGCCGCCAAGCTATAAAGGCTTTGTATTGAACTACAACATGCAAGGGATGAACAAGTCTCCCGGCGAGTTGTTTGCGATGCTGAAAGTCGCAGAGTCTGAACTCCGTAAAGAGCATCAAGTGTTGATGGTAAGCAAGACCACTAGTTTCAAGAGAAACGGCAAAGGCAAGAAGGGCAATTCAAAGAAGAGCGGCAAGCCTGTTGCCAATCCGCCGAAGAAACCCAAGGCTGGACCTAAGCCTGAAACAGAGTGCTTCTATTGCAAGGGTATGGGTCACTGGAAGCGCAATTGCCCCAAGTATCTGGCAGATAAGAAGGCGGGCAAAGAAAAATTAGGTATATTTGATATACATGTTATTGATGTGTACTTAACTAGCTCTCCTAGTAGTGCCTGGGTATTTGATACCGGTTCTGTTGCTCATATTTGCAACTCGAAACAGGAACTGCGGAATAGGCGAAGGCTGGCGAAAGACGAAGTGACGATGCGCGTAGGAAATGGTTCCAAGGTTGATGCAATCGCCGTCGGCACAGTGTCACTTCAGCTACCATCGGGATTAGTGATGAACTTAAATCATTGTTACTTAGTGCCTGCGTTGAGCATGAACATTATATCTGGATCTTGTTTATTGCGAGACGATTACTCTTTTAAGTCTGAGAATAATGGTTGTTATATTTCTATGAGTAACATCTTTTATGGTCATGCACCGAATGTGAGAGGATTGTTCATATTGAATCTTGATAGCGATACGCATATACATAACATTGAGACCAAAAGAGTTAGAGTAAACAATGATAGCGCCATATTTTTGTGGCACTGCCGTTTAGGTCATATTGGTGTAAAGCACATGAAGAAACTCCATGCTGATGGACTTTTGGAGTCACTTGACTTCGATTCACTTGACACGTGCGAACCATGCCTCATGGGCAAGATGACTAAAACTCCGTTCTTCGGAACAATGGAGCGTGCAAGTGACTTGTTGGAAATCATACATACCGATGTGTGTGGTCCAATGAGCGTAGAGGCACGCGGCGGATATCGTTATTTCCTCACCTTCACTGACGATTTAAGTAGATATGGTTATGTCTACTTGATGAAGCACAAGTCTGAAACATTTGAAAAGTTCAAGCAATTTCAGAGTGAAGTGGAAAATCATCGTAACAAGAGGATCAAATTCCTACGGTCTGATCGTGGGGGTGAATATCTGAGTTTCGAGTTTGGTGCTCACTTAAAACAATGTGGAATTGTTTCGCAGTTAACACCGCCTGGAACACCAAAGCGTAATGGTGTGTCCGAATGTCGTAATCGTACTTTGTTAGAGATGGTGCGATCTATGATGTCTCTTACTGATTTGCCGTTATCATTTTGGGGTTATGCATTAGAAACAGCTGCATTCACTTTAAATAGGGCACCATCAAAATCCGTTGAGACGACACCATACGAAGTGTGGTATGGCAAAAGGCCAAAGTTGTCGTTTCTTAAAGTTTGGGGATGTGATGCTTATGTCAAAAAGCTTCAGCCTGAAAAGCTGGAACCCAAAGCGAAAAAATGCGTCTTCATAGGTTACCCAAAAGGGACAGTTGGGTACACCTTCTATCTCAAATCCGAGGGCAAAGTGTTTGTTGCTAAGAATGGAACTTTTCTCGAGAAGGAGTTTCTCTCGAGAGAATTGAGTGGGAGGAAGATAGAACTTGACGAGGTTGTCGAACCTCTCATCCCTCTGGATGGTGGCGCAGGGCAAGGGGAAACCTCTGTCGTTGCGACGCCGGTTGAGGAGGAAGTTAATGATGATGATCATGAAACTCCAGTTCAAGTTTCTGTTGAACCACGCAGGTCGACGAGATCACGCGCTGCTCCAGAGTGGTACGGTAATCCCGTCTTATCAATCATGTTGTTAGACAACAATGAACCTGCAAATTATGAAGAAGCAATGGTGGGCCCAGATTCCAACAAATGGCTAGAGGCCATGAAATCCGAGATAGGATCCATGTATGAGAACAAAGTGTGGACTTTGGAGATACTACCTGAGCGCCGCAGGGCTATTCAGAACAAATGGATCTTTAAGAAGAAGACGGACGCTGACGGTAATGTGACCGTTTATAAAGCTCGACTTGTGGCAAAGGGTTTTTCACGAGTTCCAGGAGTGGACTACGATGAGACCTTCTCACCCGTAGCGATGCTTAAGTCCGTCAGAATCATGTTAGCAATAGCTGCATTTTTCGATTATGAAATCTGGCAGATGGATGTCAAAACGGCGTTCCTTAACGGTTTCCTTAAGGAAGAGTTGTATATGATGCAACCCGAAGGTTTTGTCGATCCTAAAAATGCTGACAAAGTGTGCAAGCTCCAGCGATCCATTTATGGACTGGTGCAAGCATCTCGGAGTTGGAACAAACGCTTTGATGAGGTGATCAAAGCATTTGGGTTTATACAAGTGGTTGGAGAATCTTGTATTTACAAGAAAGTGAGTGGGAGCTCTGTGGCGTTTCTGATATTGTATGTGGATGACATATTACTGATTGGAAACAACGTAGAGCTTTTGGAGAGCATAAAAGGTTACTTGAATAAAAGTTTCTCTATGAAGGACCTAGGAGAAGCTGCTTACATTCTAGGCATTAAGATCTATAGGGATAGATCAAAACGCCTGATAGGACTTTCACAAAGCACATACCTTGATAAAGTTTTGAAGAGGTTCAAAATGGAACAGTCCAAGAAAGGGTTCTTGCCAGTGTTACAAGGTACGAGATTGAGTAAGACTCAGTGCCCAGCAACTGATGAAGATAGAGAGCATATGCGCTCCGTCCCCTATGCTTCAGCCATAGGCTCTATCATGTATGCAATGCTGTGCACTAGACCGGATGTTAGCCTGGCCATAAGTATGGCAGGTAGGTTCCAGAGTAATCCAGGAGTGGATCACTGGACGACGGTCAAGAATATCCTGAAGTACCTGAAAAGGACTAAGGAGATGTTTCTCGTGTATGGAGGTGACGAAGAGCTCGCCGTAAAAGGTTACGTCGATGCAAGCTTTGACACAGATCCGGACGACTCTAAGTCGCAAACCGGATACGTATTTATTCTTAATGGGGGTGCAGTAAGCTGGTGCAGTTCCAAGCAAAGCGTCGTAGCAGATTCTACATGTGAAGCGGAGTACATGGCTGCCTCGGAGGTGGCCAAGGAGGGTGTCTGGATGAAGCAGTTCATGACGGATCTTGGAGTGGTGCCAAGTGCACTGGATCCAATAACCTTGTTCTGTGACAACACTGGTGCCATTGCCTTAGCAAAGGAACCAAGGTTTCACAAGAAGACCAGACACATCAAACGACGCTTCAACCTCATCCGCGACTACGTCGAGGAGGAGGACGTAAATATATGCAAGGTGCACACGGATCTGAATGTAGCAGACCCGCTGACTAAACCTCTTCCACGGCCAAAACATGATCGACACCAGAACTGTATGGGTGTTAGATTTATTACACTGTAATTCACATGGCGATGTGAGGGCTAGATTATTGACTCTAGTGCAAGTGGGAGACTGTTGGAATTATGCCCTAGAGGCAATAATAAATGTATAGTTATTATTATAATTCCTGTATCAAGATAATAGTTTATTATCCATGCTATAATTGTATTGAATGAAGACTCATTTACATGTGTGGATACATAGACAAAACACCGTCCCTAGCATGCCTCTAGTTGGCTAGCTAGTTGATCAATGATAGTCAGTGTCTTCTGATTATGAACAAGGTGTTGTTGTTTGATAACTGGATCACGTCATTGGGAGAATCACGTGATGGACTAGACCCAAACTAATAGACGTAGCATGTTGATCGTGTCATTTTGTTGCTACTGTTTTCTGCGTGTCAAGTATTTATTCCTATGACCATGAGATCATATAACTCACTGACACCGGAGGAATGCTTTGTGTGTATCAAACGTCGCAACGTAACTGGGTGACTATAAAGATGCTCTACAGGTATCTCCGAAGGTGTTAGTTGAGTTAGTATGGATCAAGACTGGGATTTGTCACTTCGTGTGACAGAGAGGTATCTCGGGGCCCACTCGGTAATACAACATCACACACAAGCCTTGCAAGCAATGTAACTTAGTGTAAGTTGCGGGATCTTGTATTACGGAACGAGTAAACAGACTTTCCGGTAAACGAGATTGAAATAGGTATGCGGATACCGACGATCGAATCTCGGGCAAGTAACATACCGAAGGACAAAGGGAATGACATACGGGATTATACGAATCCTTGGCACTGAGGTTCAAACTATAAGATCTTCGTAGAATATGTAGGATCCAATATGGGCATCCAAGTCCTGCTATTGGATATTGACCGAGGAGTCTCTCGGGTCATGTCTACATAGTTCTCGAACCCGCAGGGTCTGCACACTTAAGGTTCGACGTTGTTTTATGCGTATTTGAGTTATATGGTTGGTTACCGAATGTTGTTCGGAGTCCCGGATGAGATCACGGACGTCACGAGGGTTTCCGGGATGGTCCGGAAACGAAGATTGATATATAGGATGACCTCATTTGATTACCGGAAGGTTTTCGGAGTTACCGGGAATGTACCGGGAATGATGAATGGGTTCCGGGAGTTCACCGGGGGGGGGGGGGCGCAACCCACCCCGGGGAAGCCCATAGGCTTTGGGGAGACACACCAGCCCTTAGTGGGCTGGTGGGACAGCCCCAAGGGGGCCTATGCGCCAAGAAAAAGAAATCAAAGGAAAAGAAAAAAAAGAGGGAGGAAGTGGGAAGGGAAGGGGACTCCTCCCACCAAACCAAGTCCAACTCGGTTTGTGGGGGGAGTCCTCCCCCCCTTGGCTCGGCCGACCCCTTGAGGGTCCCTTGGACCCCAAGGCAAGGTCCCCCTCCCTCCTCCTATATATATGGAGCTTTTAGGGCAGATTTGAGACGACTTTCTCACGGTTGCCCGACCACATACCTCCATAGTTTTTCCTCTAGATCGCGTTTCTGCGGAGCTCGGGCGGAGCCCTGCTGAGACAAGATCATCACCAACCTCCGGAGCGCCGTCACGCTGCCGGAGAACTCTTCTACCTCTCCGTCTCTCTTGCTGGATCAAGAAGGCCGAGATCATCGTCGAGCTGTACGTGTGCTGAACGCGGAGGTGCCGTCTGTTCGGTACTAGATCGTGGGACTGATCGCGGGATTGTTCGCGGGGCGGATCGAGGGACGTGAGGACGTTCCACTACATCAACCACGTTCTCTAACGCTTCTGCTGTACGATCTACAAGGGTACGTAGATCACTCATCCCCTCTCGTAGATGGACATCACCATGATAGGTCTTCGTGCGCGTAGGAAAATTTTTGTTTCCCATGCAACGTTCCCCAACAGGAAAGTGCAACGAAGTAAATGTGTAAGGCTGAAAATATAGTGTGGAGTAGACCTGGGGGCCATAGTGTTCACTAGAGGCTTCTCTCAAAATAGCAAATATTACGGTGGGTGAACAAATTACTGTCGAGCAATTGATAGAACCGCGCAAAGTCATGACGATATCTAAGGCAATGATCAGACATATAGGCATCACGTCCGAGAAAACTAGACCGATACTTTCTGCATCTACTACTATTACTCCACACATCGACCGCTATCTAGCATGCATCTAGTGTATTGAGTTCATGACGAACAGTGTAACGCCTTAAGCAAGATGACATGCTGTAGAGGGATAATCTCAAACCAATGATGACAACCCCATCTTTTTACCCTTGATGGCAGCAAGACGATGCGTGCCTTGCTACCCCTTCTGTCACTGGGTGAGGTCACCGCACGGTATGAACCCAAATCCAAGCACTTCTCTCATTGCAAGAATCATAGATCAAGCTGGCCAAACAAAATCCACAACTCGAAGAGAATTACAAGGATATGAAATCATGCATAAGAGAGATCTTAAGAAACTCAAATAAGATTCATAGATAATCTGATCATAAATCCACAATTCATCGGATCTCGACAAACACACCGCAAAAGAAGATTACATCAGACAGATCTCCATAAAGATCATGGAGAACTTTGTATTGAAGATCCAAGAGAGAGAAGAAGCCATCTAGCTACTAGCTATGGACCCGTAGGTCTATGGTGAACTACTCACGCATCATCGGAGAGGTCATGGTGTTGATGAAGAAGCCCTCCATATTCGAATCCCCCCTCCGGCAGGGCACCAGAACGTGCCCCAGATGGGATCTTGCGGAGACAGAAGCTTGTGGCGGCGGAAAAGTACTTTCGATGATCTCCTGATTTTTTCTGGGATTTTAGGGAATATATAGGCGAAAGACCTAGGGCAGGGGAGCCACGGGGAGCTCACAAGCCTGCTAGGCCCGCCCCCTCGGCCGGGCCTGGTGGGCTTGTGACCTCCTCCGAGATCCCCTGCCTTGGTTCTCAAGTCTCCCGCATGTCTTCTGTTATGGAAAAAATCATTCCGCAGATTTTATTCTGTTTGGACTCCGTTTAAAAATCCTCCTCTAAAAAGGGTCAAAAACACGGAAAAACAAGAACTGGCACTTGGTACTGAGTTAATAAGTTAGTCCCAAAAAAGATATAAAAGACATACAAAACGTCCAAAGTTTGACAAGATAATAGCATGAAACCATCAAAAATTATAGATACGTTGGAGACGTATCACCGCTCGCCCGAGTGGTACTGCCATTGGGGTTGCTATACAAAGCCCACAGATGTAAGGAAATAAGAGAAAAGGAGGTAGTACCGCTGAAGCGGTACTACCGCTTACAAGAGTGGAACTACCGCTTATGAACGTTAGTGCCTCGCCCTACTGTCGCCCCTATATCCGCTGAGAGAGTTCCGAGTCAAGAAGGTTAGGTGGTAGTTGAGCGGTAGTGGCGGGTAGTACTACCGCTAGAAGGCGGTACTAGCACGCCAAACTACCATCCCTACTACTGCCCAGTCTGACACACAAGGTCGAGACTCCAAAAGCTTAGGCGATACAATGCGCGACACTCGACAGTGGTACTATTGCTAAGAGGGAGTACAACCGATTTCCATGTGCGGCACTACCGCTTACATGATAGGCCATACCGGCGCTTGCGAGCGCAGTACAACCACTTGGTACCTTCAGGACCATAACAAAGGAAACACATGAATGCAGGAACACCAGAACTGCAATAACTTCTGCAAATCAGCTCCGAATTGAGCAAACTCAAGCTTGTTGAATAGATTATGACAAATATTATCCAAACAATCCATGGAGGTTACATTAAGAAGAGGCAAGGGGAGTATTCCTATGATATAGAGTAGTGAAACCTCCATCAGAGAGAAGCACTAGCATAAACTCCCACCTCGAAAACATCATAAAAGACGCATATGAACTCCGTTTTCGATGAACTCGAGCTTGTCATGAAGATGACCATAAGCTCTAAAACTCACAAAGAGAAAAACGAACCAAGAACCAAGAAAGACGATGATTCCAAGAATGCAATGATTTGAGCTCTCATCGAATGATACGGTCAAGCTACTCACTTGAGAGCCCCTTAATAGTACGACAAACAAATCTATAACCCAATCTCCCAACTAACACCATGAAACCGGTAAAATAGGAAACCTATCAAGGACAAACCTTTGTATTGTGCATAGTCCACTTGGTATAGATGATGACGATCTTGTCCTCCTCAAGATGAACCACCTTCCTTGATTGCACAAGCTTGATGAAGACTAGTAGATTGCTCCCCCATACTCCATTATGGATGAGCCACTTTTCGACACATCTTCACAAGTCCATTGTCACCACAATGGACACCAAGCTTCAAGCATGATCTCTTCAGATGCTCCACTTGAACTTGCACACCGCAAACTTAATGACAATCACCACTTGATGTTATCATCCGTATGTTGTTTGAGATCTTTCTCTTGACGCAATCCCATGGAGACATACCTAATCCCACATAGAATTCTCACATAGACCATGGGTTAGTACAGAAAGCATAATGGACATGCTTACCATACCATGGGATCACTTTATCCCTCTTGGTACATCGTGTATGCTTTGTGTGTTGATAAACTTGATTCACACTTTGAATTAGTCTTGATCAACCTTTTATCTTATCTTTTATCTTCACAAAAATGATGCCTTGAAGGTAACCACGAATGTTCACACAATCTTCTTCTTCAAGACATGCTTGCAATGAGCTCAACTTTCAGATGACAAATATTGTAATAAATCCTTGGATACCACCTTGGTCATCACATAAACTCCTTGAAACCAACAAATGGACTTCAAGAAATGCCTATGGACAAATCCTTCGAATATAACTCCAGGCAACTGCTACCTCTTGAGCTTGCGTTGGTTTTTCCCTTGAAGAGAAAGGGTGATGCAGCACAGTAGCGATAAGTATTTCCCTCAGTTTGAGAACCAAGGTATCAATCCAGTAGGAGTATCAAGATGAGGCACCAATGTACCTGCACAAAAACAAACAAACTTGCACCCAACGCTATAAAGGGGGTGTCAATCCCTTCACGATTATTTCTAAGACGAGAACTGAAGGTGGAAAGTGCAACAAAGTAAAAGTGTAGATCTGAAAATATGATGTGAAGTAGACCCGGGGCCATAGTGTTCACTAGAGGCTTCTCTCATGATAGCAAGTATTACGGTAGGTGAACGAATTACTGTCGCACAATTGATAGAATCGTGCAAATTCATGATGATATCTAAGGCAATGATCATACAAATATGCATCACGTCCGAGACAAGTAGACTGATACTGTCTGCATCTACTACTATTACTCCACACATCGACCGCTATCCAGCATACATCTAGTGTATTGAGTTCATAACAAACAGAGTAACGCTTTAAGCAAGATGACATGATGTAGAGGGATAAATTCATCCAATATGATATAAACCCCATCTTTTTACCCTTGACGGCAACAACATGATGCGTGCCTCGCTACCCCTTCTGTCACTAGGTGAGGACACCGCACGGTATGAACCCAAAACCGAGCACTTCTCCCATTTCAAGAATTATAGATCAAGTTGGCCAAACGAAACCCACAACTCAAAGGGAATTACAAGGATACGAAATTATGCATATAAGAGATCAGAGGAGACTCAAATAATATTCATAGATAACCTGATCATAAATCCACAATTCATCGGATCTTGACAAACGCACCGCAAAAGAAAGTTACATCGGATAGATCTCCATGAAGATCATGGAGAACTTTGTATTGAAGATCCAAGAGAGAGAAGAAGGCATCTAGCTACTAGCTATGGACCCAAAGGTCTGTGGTGAACTACTCACGCATCATCGGAGAGGCAATGGTGTTGATCAACAAGCCCTCCGTGTCCGAATCCCCCCTCCGACAGGGCAGAGGAGCCACGGGGGGACCACAAGCCTGCTAGGCCCGCGCCCCCAGGCCAGGGCTAGGGGCTTGTGACCTCCCCCGAGGTCCCCTGCCTTGGTTCTCAAGTCTCTTGCGTATCTTCTGTTATGTAAAAAATCATTCCGCAGGTTTTATTCCGTTTGGACTCTGTTTAATATTCTCCTCTGAAAAAGGTCAAAAACACGAAAATAACAGAAATTGGCACTTGGCACTGAGTTAATAGGTTAGTTCCAAAAAAGATATAAAATAGCATATTCATGCATACAAAACATCCAAAGTTGACAAGATAATAGCATGTAACTATCAAAAATTAGAGATACGTTGGAGACGTATCAAGCATCCCCAAGCTTAACTCCTGCTCGTCCTCGAGTAGGGAAGTGATAAAGACTTGATTTTTGATGTGGAATGCTACCTAACATATTTGTCCTTTGTAACTTCTTTCCTAACATAATGAAAGTTCCCTCTAGTATATGGAAGTGTAAAAACAAGAGACTCTCTATCATGAAGAACATGGTGCTATTCGGAAGCACAAGTGTGGAAGAAGGATAGTAGCATTGTCCCTTCTTTCTTTTTCTCTCCTTTTTTTGTTTGGGCTGTTTGGTCTCTTTTCATTTTTTTGGTGGGCATCTTTGGCCTCTTTTTTTTATTTCCTCACATGGGACAATGCTCTAATAATGATGATCATCACACTTTTATTTACTCACAACTAAATACTTAGAACAATGATGACTCTATAGGAAATGCCTCCGGGTGTGTACCGGGATGTGCAATGATCTAGCTTAGCATATGACATTGAAACATCTCACTAGCTATCTTACGATCATGCAAAGGCAATATGAAAGTGACGGCACAAGTCATGAGACGGAACGGTGGGACTTGCATGGCAATATATCTCGGAATGGCTATGAAAATGCCATAATAGGTAGGTATGGTGGCTGTTCTGAGGAAGGTATATGGTGGGTTTGTGCACCGGCGAAATTTGCGCGACACTAGAGAGGCTAGCAATGGTGGAAGGTGAAAGTGCATCTATACCATGGACTCACATTAGTCATGAAGAACTCATATACTTATTGCGAAAGTTTTATTAGTAATCAAAACAAAGTGCTGAACGCATACTCCTAGGGGAAGGGTTGGTAGGTGTTAACCATCGTGCGTTCCCGGCCGCCACACAAAGGATGACAATCAATAAATCAATTATGCTCCGACTTCCTAACATAGCGGTTCACCATACGTGCATGCTACGGGAATCACTAACTTCAACACAAGTATTTCCAGATTCAGAACACCCTACTAACATAACTCTAATATTACCAATTCCATATCTCAAAACTTAATTGTTAGGAATCAAACTTCTCTTACTAATCAATGCACTTGAATATGGAAGTTTTTAGTATATCCTCTTTGGATGCCTATCATCTTTAGGACTACTTTCATAGCACACACCAATTACCAAGTTACGGAGAGAGAGAGAGCACTCTCAAAAAGATATAAGTGAAGATCGAGTGTTTTTATTTCTATAAAATATGACACCGTCGTGCATTACAAAGATTTAAGTGAAGCACTAGAGCAAAATTATCTAGCTCAAAAGATATAAGTGAAGCTCAAAGAGTATTCTAGCAAAATCACGATGAGTGCATCTCCCTCTCAAAAAGGTGTGCAGGAAGGATGATTGTGACAAAACAAAAATAAAAGACTCCTATAATACAAGACCCTCCAAGCAAAACACATATCATGTGGTGAATAAAAATATAGCTCCAAGTAACGTTACCGATTGATTGAAGACGAAAGACGGGATGCCTTCCCGGGGCATCCCCAAGCTTAGGATTTTTGGTGTCCTTGAATTTTGCTTGGTATTCCTTGGGAATCCCCAATCTTAAGCTCTTTCCACTCTTTATCCCATTTTCCATGAGAACATCACCCAAAACTTGAAAACTTCACAACACAAAACTTAAACAAAAACTCGTGATATCATTAGCATAAGAAAACAAACTACCAACTCTTAGGTACTGTACTAAACTTGATTTCTATTTAGATTGATGTTCGATTACTGTATTCTCACTTTTCCATGGCTAGTACCCCCTGATACTATCCATAGTTTCATCAAAATAAGCAATCAACACAACAAAAACAGTATCTGTCAAAAACAGACCAGTATGCAGAAATTTGTATACTTCGTATACTTATGCTATCCCAAAAATTCTTAAAATTTATGAAAATTAGTGAAATTTGCATATAAACCAGCAGAAAAAAGAATCAACTCAAAATCTATTTCTGGATAGGAATTAAAAATAATTTCGTTAGCACAAAGTTTCTGTCTTTTTCAGCATGATCAAACAACCATCACCAAAACTAATCATAAAGGTTTTACTTGGCACAAACACAAAAAGAAACCCAAAGAACACAATCATAACAGAATTATGATGGTGTGGACACAACAAAATATAAATCAAAAAGCAAAGATAAATTCATTGGGTTGCCTCCCAACAAGCGCTATTGTTTAACGCCCTTAGCTAGGCATAAGGCGATTTTAATGATGCTCACATAAAAAGTAGTAGTTGAGATATGCAAAAGAGAATCATGAAACATGTGAAAAACATATCTAAGTGTAACATACTTCCTATGCATAGGCATTTTATAGGAAAAAAAATTGTGAAGACAACCAATAGTTACCATATGCAAGGAAGAAGAAAGAGACAATAGCAATCTCAACATAACGAGAGGTGATTTAGTGATATGATAATTTCTACAACCATATTTTACTCTCTCATAATAATTACATGTGGGATCATATTCAAATTAAACAATATAACTATCACATAGGATATTCTTTTCATGATCCACATGGATGCAAAGTTGACGCTCTTCAAAAATAGTGGGATTATCATCAACTAAAGTCATGACTTCTCCAAACCCACTTTCAATCTTATTTCAAACATTATTATCAATATCATATTCATCATGAGGCTTAAGCAAATTTTCAAGATTGTAAGAAAAATCATCACCCCAATCATGATCATTGCAACAAGTAGTGGACATAGCAAAACTAGCATCCCCGACCAAGCTTAGGGTTTTGCATATTTTTAGCATGATTATCATTAATAGAATTTATAGTGAAACCATTGCAATCATGGCTTTCATTCAAGGAGACCTTGTGAATCACCTCATAAATTTCTCCATCACAATTTTCAGATTCACGCATCTCAAGCAAAACTTCATAAAGATAATCTAGTGCACAAAACTCACTAGCAATTGGTTCAACATAATTGGATCTCTTAAAGAGATTAGCAAGTGGATGAGGATCCATATCAATAGATTTTTAGCAAGCGAAGATGCAAGAAAATAGAAGGCACATGGCAACACAAGGAAACAAAGCAACAAAAAGGCAAACGGAAGAAGAGCGAATAAAAAGGAAAATCCTTTTGTTTTTTTCGGAAAATCATTTTAGAAGTGGGGGAGAGGAAAACGAGAGGCAAAAGGCAAATAAAGTAAATGCAAGAGATGAGTTTGCAATAGTTACTTGGTATGCTTCACTTGAATACTCCCCGGAAACGGCGCCAGAAATTGGCACGTTGACGGGAGACTATTCTTGACTTGATCCTCCCCGGTAACGGTGCCAGAAATTCTTCTTGCTACCTCTTGAGCTTGCGTTAGTTTTTCCCTTGAAGAGGAAAGGGTGATGCAGCACAGTAGCAATAAGTATTTCCCTCAGTTTGGGAACCAAGGTATCGATCCAGTAGGAGTATCAAGATGAGGCACCAATGTACCTGCGCGAAAACAAACAAACTTGCACCCAACGCTATAAAGGGGTTCTCAATCCCTTCACGATTGTTTGCAAGGTGAGAACTAAAGGTGGAAAGTGCAACAAAGTAAAACTGTAGATCTGAAAATAGGATGTGAAGTAGACCCGGGGGCCATAGTGTTCACTAGAGGCTTCTCTCATGATAGCAAGTATTACGGTGGGTGAATGAATTATTGTCGCGCAATTGATAGAATCGTGCAAAGTCATGATGATATCTAAGGCAGTGATCATACATATAGGCATCACGTCCGAGACAAGTAGACCGATACTGTCTGCATCTACTACTATTACTCCACACATCGACCGCTATCCAGCATGCATCTAGTGTATTGAGTTCATAACAAACAGAGTAACGCTTTAAGCAAGATGACATGATGTAGAGGGATAAATTCATGCAATATGATATAAACCCCATCTTTTTACCCTTGACGGCAACAACACAATGCGTGCCTCGCTACCCCTTCTGTTACTAGGTGAGGACACCGCACGGTATGAACCCAAAGTCTTTATGTGATGTTCTGGGTTTTAATGAGATTGAAGAGTGTTCTCTTAATTTTCATCTTGCGGATTCTACTGTCAGGAAACCCATGGGAAGGGTCAATGATGTTCTTATTATTGCAAATAGGAACTATGTACCCGTGGATTTCATTGTGCTTGACATTGATTGCAATCCTACTTGCCCTATCATTCTTGGTAGACCTTTCCTAAGGACTATCGGTGCTATCATCGATATGAAGGAAGGGAATATTAGATTTCAATTTCCTTTAAAGAAGGGCATGGAGCACTTTCCTAGAAATAAAATAAGATTGCCTTATGAATCCATGATGAGGGTTACTTGTGGTTTGAGCACCAAAGACGACGATACATGATTCTATCGCTTTATGCCTAGCTAAGGGCGTTAAACAATAGCGCTTGTTGGGAGGCAACCCAATGAATTTATCTTTTTCTTTCTGTTTTGTTGTGTCCACACCATCATAATTCTGTTATGGTTGTGTCTTTTGTGTTTCCTTTTGTGTTTGACCCAAGCAGAACCTTTATGACTAGTCTTGGTGATGGTTGTTTAATCCTGCTGGAAAAAGACAGAAACTTTTCCCTCACGAGATGATTATTCATTTTTATTTAGAAAGAGATTTTGAGTTGATTCTTTTTTTTTCTTCTGGTTTATATGCCTTTTGCCTAGGCAGTCGTAATGTTTCAAAAAATTTGAGATACTAGAAGTATACGAAGTATACAGATTGCTACAGACTGGTCTGTTTTGACAGATTCTGTTTTTGTTGAGTTGGTTGCTTGTTTTGATGAAACTATGGATAGTATCGGGGGGTAACAACAATATAGATATAATTCAAGTTCTCTACAGTACCTAAAGAGGTGGTAGTTTGTTTTCTTGTGCTAATGTTATCACGAGTTTCTTTTTAAGTTTTGTGTTGTGAAGTTTTCAAGTTTTGGGTGATGTTCTCATGGACAAAGAGATAAGGAGTGGAAAGAGCTCAAGCTTGGGGATGCCCAAGGGATCCCAAGCCAAATTGAAGGACAACAAAAAGCCTATGCTTGGGGATGCCCCAGGAAGGCATCCCCTCTTTCGTCTTCAATCCATCGGTAACATTACTTGGGGCTATATTTTTATTCACCACATGATATGTGTTTTGCTTGGAGCATCTTGTATCTTAGGAGTATTTTATTTTTTTGTTGTGTCACAATAATCCTTGCTGCACACCTTTTGAGAGAGACATGCACTCATCGTGATTTTGCTAGAATGCTCACCGTGCTTCACTTATATCTTTTGAGCTAGCTAATTTTCCTCTATGTGCTTCACTTAGATCTTTTAGAGCACGACGGTGCGTGACTTGGTAGTTGGCTTATGCTATGAAAGTAGTCCTAAAGGTGACAGATACCCAAAGAGGATACAAAACCTCCATCTTCATGTGCATTGAGTAGAAAGAGAAGTCTTGATTCCTCTCAATTAGTTTTGAGACGTGGATTTGGTAATATTTAGAGTTATGTTAGTAGGGTGTTGTGAATCTAGATATACTTGTGTTGAAGTTAGTGATTCCCGTAGCATGCACGTATGGTGAACCGCTATGTTAGGAAGTCGGAGCATAATTGATCTATTGATTGTCATCCTTTGTGTTGAGGTCAGGATCGCGCAATAGTTAACACCTACCAACCCTTCCCCTAGGAGTATGCGTTTAGCACTTTGTTTCGATTACTAATAAAAACTTTCGTCACAAGTATGTGAGTTCTTCATGACTAATGTGAGTCCATGGTATAGATGCACTTTCACCTTCCACCATTGCTAGCCTCTCTAGTACCGCGCAATTCTCACCGGTGCACAAACCCACCATATGCCTTCCTCAAAACAGCCACCATACCTACCTACTATGGCATTTTCATAGCCATTCCGAGATATATTGCCATGCAACTCCCACCGTTCTGTCTCATGACTTGTGCCGTCACTCTCATATTGCCATTGCATGATCGTAAGATAGCTAGCGAGATGTTTCAACGTCATACGCGAGGCTAGATCGTTGCACATCCCGGTACACTGCCGGATGCATTTCCTATAGAGTCATCATCGTTCTAAGCTTTGAGCTGTGAGTAAATAAAAGTGTGATGATCATCATTATTGGAGCATTGTCCCATGTGAGGAAATAAAAAAAAGAGCCCAAAGAGCCCAAAAAAAAGAGGCCAAGAGCCGAAAAAAGAGAAGAGCGAAAAAGAGAGAAGGGACAATGCTACTATCTTTTTCCACACTTGTGCTTCATAATAGCACCATGTTCTTCATGATTGACAACCTCTCGTTTCGTCACCACCATATGCTAGTGGGAAGTTTTATTATATAACTTGGCTTGTATATTCCAATGATGGGCTTCCTCAAAATTGCCCTAGGTCTTCGTGAGCAAGCAAGTTGGATGCACACCCACTAGTTATCCTTTTGAGCTTTCAGATACTTATAGCTCTAGTGCATCCTTTGTATGGGAATACCTACTCATTCACATTGATATCTATTAATGGGCATCTCCATAGCATTTTGATACGCCGAGTCAATGTGACCATATCCTCCTTTTTTGTCTCACAACCACCACCACACTCTATTCCACCTATAGTGCTATATCCATGGCTCACGCTCATGTATTGCGTGATAGCTATAAAAAGTTTGAGAAAGTAAGAGTGCGAAAATAATTACTTGTCCAATACCGGGGTTGTGCATGATTTAAATTAGTTGTGTGAGGATGATGAAGCATGGCCAGACTATATGATTTTGTAGGGATAACTTTCTTTGGCCTTGTTATTTTGAAAGTTCATGATTACTTTGCTAGTTTGCTTAAAGTATTATTGTTTTCATGTCAATAGAAAACTATTGTTTTGAATCTTACGGATCTGAACATTCATGTCACACGAAAGAAGTTACAAAGGAAAACTATGCTAGGTAGCATTCCACATCAAAAATTCAGTCTTTTTTACTTCCCTACTCGAGGACGAGCAGGAGTTAAGCTTGGGGATGCTTGATACGTCTCCAATGTATCTATAATTTGTATGGTTTCATGCTATTATCTTGTCAAACTTTGGACATTTTCTATGCCATTTATATCTTTTTTGGGACTAGCTTATTAACTCAGTGCCAAGTGCCAGTTCCTATTTTTTCCGTGTTTTTGACCCTTTTCAAAGGAAGATTTTAAACAAAGTCCAAACAGAATAAAATCTACGGAATAATTTTTTCCATAACAGAAGACAGGCGGGAGACTTGAGAACCAAGGCAGGGGACCTCGGAGGAGGTCACAAGCCCACCAGGCCCGGCCTAGGGGGGGCGTAGCAGGCTTGTGAGCTCCCTGTGGCTCCCCTGCCCTAGGTCTTTTGCCTATATATTCCCTAAAATCCCAGAAAAAATCTGGAGATCATCGGAAGTACTTTTCCGCCGCCGCAAGCTTCTGTCTCCGAAAGATCCCATCTGGGGCACGTTCTGGTGCCCTGCCGGAGTGGGGATTCGGATACGGAGGGCTTCTTCATCAACACCATGACTTCTCCGATGATGCGTTAATAGTTCACCATAGACCTACGGGTCCATAGCTAGTAGCTAGATGGCTTCTTCTCTCTCTTGGATCTTCAATACAAAGTTCTCCACGATCTTCATGGAGATCTATTCGATGTAATCTTCCTTTGCGGTGTGTTTCTCGAGATCCGATGAATTGTGGATTTATGATCAGATTTTCTATGAATCTTATTTGAGTTTCTTCTGATCTCTCGTATGCATGATTTCATATCCTTGTAATTCTCTTCGAGTTGTGGGTTTTGTTTGGCCAGCTTGATCTATGATTCTTGCAATGGGAGACGTGCTTGGTTTTGGGTTCATACCGTACGGTGACCTCACCCAGTGACAGAAGGGGTAGAGAGGCACGCATCATGTTGTTGCCATCAAGGGTAAAAAGATGGGGTTTTCATCATTGGTTTGAGATTATCCCTCTAGATCATGTCATCTTGCTTAAGGCGTTACTCTGTTCGTCATGAACTCAATACACTAGATGCATGCTGGATAGCGGTCGATGTGTGGAGTAATAGCAGTAGATGCAGAAAGTATCGGTCTACTTGTCTTGGACGTGATGCCTATATGTATGATCATTGCCTTAGATATTGTCATGACTTTGCGCGGTTCTATCAATTGCTCGACAGTAATTTGTTCACCCACCGTAATATTTGCTATTTTGAGAGAAGCCTCTAGTGAACACTATGGCCCCCGGGTCTACTCCACACTATATTTTCAGCCTTACACTTTTACTTCGTTGCACTTTCCGCCTTCAGATCTCACTTTACAATCAATCTTGAAGGGATTGACAACCCCTTTATAGCGTTGGGTGCAAGCTCTTTTGTGTTTGCGTAGTTACTCTGGACTTGACGAGATTCTCCTACTGGATTGATACCTTGGTTCTCAAACTGAGGGAAATACTTACTGCTCCTGTGCTGCATCACCCTTTCCTCTTCAAGGGAAAAACCAACGCAAGCTCAAGAGACGACAAAATGTTTCTGTCACTGTAGCAAGACTCAAATTATATTCATAGATAATCTGATCATAAATCCACAATTCATCGGATCTCGACAAACACACCGCAAAAGAAAGTTACATCGGATAGATCTCCATGAAGATCATGTAGAACTTTGTATTGAAGATCCAAGAGAGAGAAGAAGCCATCTAGCTACTAGCTATGGACCCGAAGGTTTGTGGTGAACTACTCACGCATCATCGGAGAGGCAATGGTGTTGATGAAGAAGCCCTCCGTGTCCGAATCCCCCCTCCGGCAGGGCACCAGAACGGTCCCCGGATGGGATCTTGCGGAGACAGAAGCTTGCAGCGGCGGAAAAGTATTCTCATGGCTCTCTCTGGTGGTTTTGGATTTTTAGAGAATTTATAGGCGAAAGAGGTAGGGCAGAGGAGCCACGGGGGGCCACAAACCTGCTAGGCCCGCCCCCCAGGCCGGGGCTAGGGGGCTTGTGACCTCCCCCGAGGTCCCCTGCCTTGGTTCTCAAGTCTCCTGCGTATCTTCTGTTATGGAAAAAATCATTCCGCCGGTTCTATTCCATTTGGACTCCATTTAATATTCCCCTCTGAAAAAGGTCAAAAACACGGAAAAAACATAAACTGGCTCTTGGCACTGAGTTAATAGGTTAGTCCCCAAAAATATATAAAATAGCATATTCATGCATACAAAACATCCAAAGTTGACAAGATAATAGCATGGAACCATAAAAATTATAGATGCGTTGGAGACGTATCAACAACCATTAGTCCATACAGATTATCATCTATTACCAACACCAAACACGGGGCCACAATGTTCTAACACTTGGGCCAGAATGTTTTTCGGCGGAGTTTGATCAATGTTTTTGGGATATGATTAAGGCGGATTTGGTTTAGTTGTTTAACCAATTACATATCGAAAACCTTGACATTGCCAGTTTTTTAACTTTGTGGAAATTATTCTACCGCCCAACACTAAGAAGGCTAGTCGTGTTCAACAATATCGACCAATATTCCTCCTAAACGTGAGCTTTAACATCTTTACAAACGCAGCAACAAATCGGTTGAATGCGGTGGCTCTCCATGTGGTCAAACCCACTCAAACAACGTTTATGTTGGTATACAACATACTAGATGGAGTGGATGTGCTGCATGAAACCGTACATGAGCTTGACCGTAAAATTTTGAGTGGTTTCATCCTGAAAATTGACTTAAAAGAGGCCTATGATAAAGTAAAATGGCCCTTTCTCTTACAAACTTTACGCAGGAAGGGCTTTTCGCCAGAATGGTGCCGATGGGTAGAGAGTTTTATTTTCGGAGATAGTGTGTCTATCAAAGTCAACGATGTTGTTGTCAACTATTTTCATAACAAGAAGGGTCTTTGCCAAGGGCCCTCCATACCCCCTATATTGTTCCACATCGCGTCTGATATGTTAGTTATCCTCGCTGAGAGGGCTAAGGTGGCGGATCATATTAATGGTGTAATTCCTAATTTGGTAGAAGAAGGTCTGTCTATTTTACAATATGTGGATGACACTATTCTTTTTATGGATAATTACCTAGATAAAGAAAGAAACCTCAAGCTTCTTTTATGCGCATTTGAGGAGCTCTCTCCTCTCAAAATTAATTTTCATAAGAGTGAGACTTTTTTGCTTCGGTGACACTACAGAGTCAACAGCTGAGTATGCTGGCACTTTGGGCTGCCAGCTTGGGCAGTTCCCAATTCAACATATCGATATTTTGATTCACTATCGACGCTTAAAAATCGTTGAGTGGAGGTATGTGGAAGAGAGACTTGATAAGCGGCTAGCTAGCTGTAAGGCCAAACTCTTGTCATATGGGGGACGACTCATTTTCGACAATTTCGTCCTTCGCAATATGGTTCTATAAATGCATGTTGTCTTTTTTTCACTTACAGAAAGGGGTTCTTCAGCATCTTGATTACTTTAGATCCCGATTGTTTGGCAATGTGATAATGAATCCAAGAAATATTTGCTGGCTAGGTGAACTGTATTATGTCCCCCTAAAAGTCAAGGGGGCCTTGAAATTCAAGATCCTGAGACTAAAACATCGCTCTTATGAGTAAATGGGTTTACAAATTACTCATTGAAAATGGAGTGTGGCAGGAAATCTTTCGTAACAAATATGTGGGGTCCAAAGCCATTTCCCAAGTTCATTGGAATCCCGGTGATTCACATTTTTGTTATGGTGTCATGAAGGCCAAGGATTTGTTTTTTCAATTTGGCACTTTCTCAGTTAAGGATGGTTCCCAGGTTCGATTCTGGGAAGATACCTCGCTAGGCATCCCCCACTTACTGTGTAGTACCCTAGCTTTTATAGGATTGTCAGACATATATATGTCACGATCAAACAAGTTTTGGGACAAGATATCTCAGTATTTGTTTTCATAGGGATATCTTGAGACCTCGCTAGGCAGCATGGAATTAATTACTCTCTCGTGTGGAGGACATTCAACTGACTGGGGAGCGAGACAAGTTCCGATGGAAGCTGCATCAGAATGGCACTTTCTCAATGAAGTCACTCTATGATGCAATGGCTCATAGCGATGTTCCCGTTGATAATGAAAAATATGAAAGATAAAAATAACTTTAAGAGTGAAGATATTTCTCTGGTTTTTAAGCAGAGGGGTCATCTTAACTAGAGATAACCTTGTACGGTGTAATTGGCAATGTAGTAAGACATGTGTATTTTGCGAACATTATGAGTCTATTAAATAGCTATTTTTTCAGTGTAGGTTCGACCGAGCATTATGGGTCATCCTTCAACTAGCTTAAAATCTATACCCTCCATGTAGTGCACGTAACATGTTTGGCAATTGGTTACAAACATTTTCTACACATATTCTTGTGGGGGTGGCTTCATTATGCTGGGAATTGTGACTTACGAGGAATAATGTTATTTTTAATAATAAATATGTTTTTCTCCTGTGAAGGTTATTCATGCATGTATGTGATGGCTTCGTAATTGGTCTCTCTTGCACAGGCCGGAGGACATAAACCTTTTTATGACAGCGTCTACACGACTTGAGCGTACAACCACACAAGTTTTTGTTGGAAATATGCCCTAGATGCAATAATAAAGTGGTTATAATTATATTTTCTTGTTCATGATAATCGTTTATTATCCATGCTAGAATTGTATTGATTGGAAACTCAAATGCATGTGTGGATACATAGACAACACACTATCCTTAGTGAGCCTCTAAAGGATTAGCTCGTTGATCAAAGATGGTAAAGGTTTCCTGGCCGTAGAAATGAGTTGTCATTTGATAACGAGATCACATGATTAGGAGAATGATGTGATGGATGGGACCCAAACTATGAACATAACATATGATCGTGTCAGTTTATTGCTATTGTTTTCTGCATGTCAAGTATCTGTTCCTATAACCGTGAGATCATGCAACTCCCGGACACCGGAGGAATGCCTTGTATGTACCAAACGTCACAACGTAAGTGGGTGACTATAAAGGTGCTCTACAAGTATCTCCGAGGGTGTCTGTTGGGTTGGCGTGGATCGAGACTGGGATTTGTCATTTCGTATGACGAAGAGGTTTCTCTAGGGCCCACTCGGTAATACAACATCACAAGAAGCTAGCAATAAATATGATTAAGGAGTTAGTCACGGGATCTTGTATTACGGAACGAGTAAAGAGACTTGCCGGTAACGAGATTGAACTAGGTATGCAGATACCAATGATCGAATCTAGGGCAAGTAACATACTGATGAACAAAGGGAACACCATACAGAATTAACCGAATCCTTGACATATAGGTTCAACTGATAAAGATCTTCATAGAATATGTAGGAACCAATATGGGCCTACAGGTCCCATTATGGGTTATTGACCGGGGAGTGTCTCGGTCATGCCTGCATAGTTGCGAACCCGCATGGTTTGCACACTAATGGTTCGGCGGTGTTTCGATATTATTGAGTTATGTGTGTTGGTGACCAAAGGTTGTTCGGAGTCCCGGATGAGATCCCGGACATTACGAGGAACTCCGGATGGTCCGGAGGTAAAGATTTATATATAGGAAGTGGTATTTGAGTTCCGGAAAGGTTTCTAGCATTTCCGGTACTGTACCATGAGTGACGAATAGGTTTCGGAGGTCAATCGGGAGGGACCCACCCACCCCGGGAGACACATGGGCCCAAGAGGTGGCGCAAAAGCTTCTCGTGAGCTGGGCAGCCAACCCCATAAGGGGCCCATGCGCCCAAGAGGAAAAAGGTGGAGGGTGGAGGAGTCCTTGTTGGAGTAGGACTCCTCCCCACACCCACCTCCTTGTAGGAGGTGGACTCCACCTCCTTGGTCGGCGGCCAAATGCCCTAGGGGAAACCCTAGGGCACCTCCTCCCCCCATTCCTCCTTTATATAGTTGAGGTTTTGAGCACAACCACCACTTGAAAAGTCACGTGCTGCCCTCTCCTCTCTAGATCGTCTCCCTCCTCTAGGTTAGTTTGGTAGAGCTCGCGAAGCCCTGCTGGATTAGTTCACCACCACCGCCACCACACCACTGTGCTGCCGGATAACTCATCTACCTCTCCGCCCTTGCTTTCTGGATCAAGGAGGCGGAGATTGTTATCGAGCTGTACGTGTGCTGAACGCGGATGTGCCGTTCGTTCAGCACTAGATTGTGATTGGATCGCGGGGTAGCTTGCGATTTGGATCGCGAAGACATTTGACTACATCAACCACGTTTCTTAATGCTTCTCGCTTAGCGATCTACAAGGGTATGTGGATCCGATCTCCCCTCTCGTAGATGCTCATCACCATGGATAGATCTTGTATGTGTGTAGGGATTTTTTTGTTTCCCCTGCAACGTTCCCCAACAGTGGCATCATGAGCCTGGTATATGCGTAGATGACATCTCGAGTAGAACACAAAGTAGTTTGTGGGTGTTGATATTTATATTGCTTCCCTCCTTACTCTTTTCTTGATTCAACGGTATTGTGGGATGAAGTGGCCCAAACAAACCTTACTCGTCCACGTACTAGTGAGCTGTTCCATCGACTGACATGCAACTTGTTGCGTAAAGATGCCTGGCGGGTGTGTGTCTCTCCAACTTTAGTTGAATCAGATTCGATAGAGGCGTCCTTGTAGAAGGTTAAATAGCAAATTGCATATCACCATTGTGGTTTTACGTAGGTAAGAAGCGCTCTTACTAGATACCCATAGCAGCGACGTAAAACATGCAACAAAAAATTAGAGGACGTCTAACTTGTTTTTGCAGGGTATGTTGTGATATGATATGGCCAAAGACATGATGATATATATTTGATGTATGAGATGATCATGTTGTAATAGTTAATATCGACTTGCATGTCGATGCTACAGCAACTGGTAGGAGCCATAGGGTTGTCTTTAATTATTGTATGACCCGCGTGTCAATCATTAAGCGCTATGTAATGCTTTCTTTATCGTTAAAAGGTAGCAATAGTAGTACAAGCATGGTTGGCGTGACAACCTTGATGGCAACACGATGATGGAGATCATGTTGTTGTGCTGGTGACGATGGAGATCATGCCGGTGCTTTGGAGATGGAGATCAAAAGCACAAGATCATGGCCATATCATGTCACTTTATGATTTGCATGTGATGTTAATCCTTTTTATACAACTTGTTTTGCTTAGGATGATAGTAGCATTATAAGGTGATCCCTCACTAAAATTTCAAGATAAAATTGTGTTCTCCCCGAGTGTGCACCGTTGCGAAACTTCATCGTTTCGAGACACCACGTGATGATCGGGTGTGATAGACTCTACGTTCACATACAATAGGTGCAAGACAGTTTTGCACATGTGGAACACCCGGGTTAAACTTTACGAGCCTAGCATGTACAGACATGGCCTCGGAACATAAGAGACCGAAAGGTCGAGCATGAGTCATATAGTAGATATGATCAACACGAAGATGTTCACCATTGAAACAAGCTCATCTCACTTGATGATCAGACTTGGGTTGGTGGATTTGGATCATGTATCACTCGAATGACTAGAGAGATGTCAATTTGAGTGGCAGTTTTTTAGTAATATGATTAACTAAACTCATTACCTTGAACAATAGTCTAAGTAATCTTTGCATATTTATGTTGTAGATCAACGGCTCGCGCACTAGCATCCCTGAATTTTGATGCGTTCCTAGAGAAAGCCAAGCTGAAAGATGATGGAAGTAAATTTGTAGACTAAGCCCGTAATCTGAGGATTGTCCTCACGGTTTCCCAAAAGGCTTATGTCCTCCCGAAGACTGAAGACGTTATGAATGTCTCGCAGTCGCGTCTGGATGTCTACTCGGTAGTTTAGTGTGCAATTTTGTATGGCTTAGAACCGGGACTTCAAAGACGTTTTGAATGTCAAGGAGCAGATGAGATGTTCCAGGAGTTGAAGTTCATTTTTGAAAAGAATGCCCGGATCGAGAGGTATGAGACCTCCGATAATTTCTATGATTGCAAGATGGAGGAGAACGGGTCTGTGAGTGAGTACATACTGAGAATTTCTGGGTATTCCAACCATCTCACTGAGTTGGGGCAATAAGTATCTGGCCGACAAGAAGGCAGCCAACATCAAACAAGGTATATATGATATACATGTTATTGATGTGTGCCTCACCAACTCTCATAGTAGTGCCTAGGTATTTGATACCGGTTCGGTTGCTCACATTTGCAACTCAAAGCAGGAACTACGTAATAGATGGAGGTTGGTGAAGGATGAAGTGACGATGCATGTGGGAAATGGTTCCAAGGTCGATGCGATTGCTGTCGGCACACCCTCACTTCAGTTACCATCCGGATTAGTGATGAACCTGAATAATTGTTATTTAGTGCGTTGATACGTCTCCAATGTATCTACAATTTTTGATTGTTCCATGCTATTATATTATCTGATTTGGATGTTTTATATGCATTAATATGTTGTTTTATATTATTTTTGGCACTAACCTATTAATCTAGAACCTAGTGCGAGTTTCTGTTTTCCCCCATGTTTTTGACTATTGTAGATAAGGAATATTAAATGGAGTTAAAATGAAACAAAATCTCCGGAAAGATTTTTCTTGGACCAGAAGAAACCCAGTCGACTTGGAGTAGGGGGCAGGGCACCTGCCGGGAGGCTAAAAGCATGCAGGGCACACCCTAGGGGGGTGGTCACGCCCCTGGCTTGTGGGTCCCCTGCAGGCCTCCTAACCATATTATTTGGCCTATAAATTCCCAAATATTCCCCCATCACTAAAAGATCCACGAAAATACTTTGCCGCCGTCGGGAGCCTGTGTTCCCGTGAGATCCAATCTAGGAGCCTTTTACCGTGATCTTCCGGAGAGGGAATTGATCATGGAGGGCATCTACATCAACTCCATTGCCCCTCCAATGATGTGTGAGTAGTTCACCACAGACCTGCGGGTCCATAGCAAGTATCTAGATGGCTTATTCTCTCTCTTTGGTCTTCAATACCATGTTCTTCATGATCTTCATGGAAATCTATCCGATGTAATACTCTTTTGCGGTGTGTTTGTCGAGATCCCATGAATTGTGAGTTTATATCACTTTATCTATGAATATTATTTGAATCCCTTCTGAATTCTTATATGCATGATTTCATATCTTAGCAAGTCTCTTCGAGTTATTGGTTTGGTTTGGCCAACTAGATTGCTAATTCTTGCAATGGGAGAAGTGCTTAGTTTTTGGTTGAATCCTGCGGTGTCCTCACCTAGTGACAAAGTAGGGGTAGTGAGGCACGTATTGTATTGTTACCATCGAGGATAAAAAGATGAGGTTTTGATCATATTGCTCGACTTTATCCCTCTACATCATGCCATCTTACTTAATGCATTACTCTGTTCTTCATGAACTTAATACTCTAAATGCAGACATGAGTCGGTCGATGTGTGGAGTAATAGTAGTAGATGCAAAATCGTTTTGGTCTACTTGACACAGACGTGATGCCTATCTATCTATACTTATACTAATTTGAGGCTCCCAATAAATTACCACATTAATCAGAATTTACGAGCCGTTAATCTAATGGGACCAAGATATAACGGTGTAGATTAACACATGAGAGTCCTCCGCTGAAATGATCAGATATTTATTAAGTTTATTATTATAAAAATAACCTTAGGTTTTACAATTGCACGCATCTGACATATCTCAATAGCTATCTCAATAGACCACGACTCACGTACGATACAAAAACTATAGGTTTCATGCCCTAAGTTCTGCCGCCATTCACATCCTTTTTGACACTTTCGTTCTTTAGATTGAAATATCTAATGGTGGCCGGTTGGCCGGCCGGGGCTGACACCAACTAGAGGACATGCGCACGATGTTCTGATTACTACAATTCCTTAGTGCAGCAGCGTGGTTATATCTGAGAGAGAAGTGGAAGTTCATGCTGATGATTGTCAATGGAGCTTAGATGTGGTCGCGGAACCATAAAACACGCTGACGACAAAGAGTTATTCAGGAAAAGGTGCGGACAACACTGGCAGTTACTTGCATGTAGTTTTCGTATTGGCTCTTAACTTATTTGTTTTTCAGAGGATATTCGCGATTTGATTGAAAATAATTATGTGCAGTTTGTATTCTAATACGTTTGCCTAGGAACAAAAGTCATTGGTACAGTACAATTCATGTCGGCGCAAGTCGCATAGTAGGTTGCTCTGAGAGGACTTCTTTCGGGCATGAACAAGCACATACATTTTTTTCTCCCCGTTGCTTTCAAATAATTTTGCAGTGGGATATAAGTGCACAAGGATTTAAGCACCTTGGTTCATTCATGAAGGACCCACCAAACATGCTATAACTAATGGATGGAGGGGCCGGAAGAACAGACCAAACGGACGTGATTAGCCTAAGTCCGGACGGGACAAGGCCACTTAGTAATTAATAAATCATGCTTAGCTCAACTCCCGTGATAGCCTGTGCTTCCTGATGTTATTTACTAACTGAACGGGAGAAAGGTCATTGTTTCATATGACTTGCTGGAGCAAGATTATGTTGCTGGAACGGGAGAAAGGTCTGCAACTATATTCCCTGAAATTTTGCACTTACGTTATTCTGTTCCTACCAAAGTTTACTATTATGTGATGTATATTTTTCGTCCTTTCTAAAGTTTTGTAATGAATGAGACAAACTTTATATTAATTAGGTTGTGTGTTGGTGAGTGTTGAGTTTGCAGCTATAGATGGTTGTTCTACAATAGCAAAATTTATATTTCCTGGTCAATGTTATTTTTGTTTATTTTATTTGAGAAGGTTTGCAGTTGCACTATGGAACTAGACTTTAGTTGCTCATATATTCGCAAACCATATATTTTACCTCGCCATACATCTACATGAGTACGCCTGGATATTCCATGAATACATAACCATAACTTTTCTTGATAGGACATAATTCAGAAGAAAAAAAGGTAAACTGGAGCCAGGAAAAGCTCAGGCTTGATTTGCATAAATCTCTGGTACGTTTATTTAGCTACATCAGTGTACTAAAGGTGGGTTTTTGTACTTAAAATGACGGAAAACTATTTTATTTGGTTAACCGTTTATAACAAAATAAATTTTGCTTTCTTAGCGTCCACAAAACAATGTTTTACCAAAGATGCAAAGCTGCATAATAGCCCGCAATCATATAGTTAGCCTTTGTTCCCACTATTCAAATAATCTTTTACCTTTTTTGGTTAATGATTAAATTACGAAAGTGCATTACAAACATAATTTTTTCGCACACGTCCTAATTTTTTATGAAGGTATGAGACTCGGTATATTATCATCTATTTCAATAGATGCCTTTACACCGTAATACTTTAGGTTATGTGTGTTCTATATCCAAATCCATTTGTGTTGAGATAGTTGTGGAAAATTAGTGCATTGTAAAAAATATTATTCTAGCATTCTTAACATAAGAAAGAAAATGAGGGTGATCTCAAATTATAAGCCTGAAAAAGTACCGAAAATATCTGTGGGTATATCTTCTTTGCTTCCCAGATATTACTCCATCCCGCATGTCAACGACGGATCACGTTCAATGGATGAGTGACCAAATATGCAAAACTTCTATTTGCCAAACATGATGTATCCCACCCTTACTGTTTGTAACAAGTTGATATATCGGTCTATTTTTATTTGTGCGTGCAAACTATGGTTTTGTTATTGTACTGTATAAGAGAAACATTGTTCTCCTTTCAATAATGTTACTGTTCTCCACTATTGTATTTAATTCTCTCATGGCGGTCTTCATGCTGTTAATTGAAGCTTATATTTTTTCCTATACGCGTTAATGAGCACTGTTGATGACATTTCACCTGTTCAAGAACAATTTCCTAAGATACCAAGCGAATCCATATGATCTATTCTTGCCTCTCACAATCTTACATATCAAGTTCGTTGTTGTCACAGAAAAACAGTTTGGTCCCGGGGTTATTCCGATCACACTGACCACCAAATTCGAAATTCAATGATTTATAGGCTATATTGGAGTGAATCACCAAAAAATTCTCAAGAACTCACATTGTTATAGTTCCATTGAAATTTTCTAGCTTATAAAGTTGTAATGTGGTGAGTAAGTCAATAGGAATTGTTACCTCGACGGTAGCATCATGGTGGGCAAGGGTGCATCATGCACTTTAAGTTGGTAACATGGGAATAATATATGTCGTTTATAATCTCTAAATGATTAGCTTGGAGTTGTGACAATAGCAGCTTTTAAAACGACACATTACATCTAATAATTTTTATTCACTCTTTTCGCTTATGTAACAACATTTGTCAATGATATACACCCACCAAAAATAACCACTTCATATTCACAATCCTAAACTTCCATCATGTATTTAAATTCAAATAATCTTCTGATTGTAATACCTAATTATAATAAAAATATATTTTTTTAAACGAAAAATAACTAGAGTGCCTAGCCCGTGCATGTGCACGGGTTGACGACTAGTCTTCATAATTATTTGCTTTTCTATGAATTGCTCGATGGTAATTTGTTCAACCACATATTTATTTTCCTTTATGAGAGAAGTCTCTAGTGAAACCTATGCCCCCGGGTCTATTTTACATATTATACTTTTAGATCTATAAACCAAAAATGCCAAAAATATCTTGCTGTAATTTATTTACTTTTGTTTCTGCAATATTTATATCTATCTCTATCATATCTCATCCTTGCAAAGAACTATGAAGGGATTGACAACCCCTTTTTAGCGTTGGGTGCAAGAGTTTGATTATTTTTGTAGGTACTACGATTGGGGCCTTGCTTGTTCCTCCTACTGGATTGATACCTTGGTTCTCAACAAACTAAGCGAAATACTTATCTACTTCGCTGCATCACCCTTTCCTCTTCAAGGGAAAACCAACGCAAGCTCAAGAGGTAGCAAGAAGGATGTCTGGCGCCGTTGCTGGGGAGGATACATAGCAAGATTAAGCCTACCAAGTACCCATCACAAACTCATCTCTTGCATTTACATTATTTGCCTCTCGTTTTCCTCTCCCCCACCTCACCAATTTGCCATTTTATTCGCCTTTTTCTCACTAGATCTCTTTTTGTCTACTTGTGTTACCATGCGCCTTCTATTTGCTTGCATGTTTGCTTGCTAAAAATCTATTGATATGGATACTCATCCACTAGCTAGTACTTTCAAGAGACCCAATTATGATGCGCCAATTTCTAGTGAGTTGAGTGTAGTTGATTATCTCCATGAAGTTTTGCTTGATATTCGTGAATCTGAAAATTGTGATGAAGTGATTCACGATGTTTCCTTGAATGAAAAACATGATTTCAATGATATTGTTATAAATTATATGAATATCAATTGTGCTAATGATATTCAAACCCACAAGCTTGGGGATGCTATGTTTGATGAGTTTGCCATGACCACTACTTATAGCAATAATCATGATTGGGGTGATAATGCTTCTTATGATCTTGATAATTTATTTAATACTATTGATGAATATGATATCGAAAGTGGGTTTGGAAGAGTGTCAACTTTAGGTAAAAATAATCCCATATATTTGGAGAGTGTCCAATCTTATGAATATTTTTATAAAAGTAGGTTTGGAGAGGTCATGACTTTAGTTAATGATAATCCCACTATTTTGGAAGACTGTCAACTTTGCATGCATGTGGACCATGAAGAGAAAATTTTATATGATAGTTATATTTTTGAATTCCTTCATGATGCTACTGAAATTTATTATGAGGGAGGAACATATGCTTGTAGGGATTGCAATAATATCAAGTTTCTTCTCTATGTGTTTAAAGTTTTGAAGTTATGCTTGTTTTGCCTTCCTATGCTAGTTGATTCTTGTTCCCATAAAATGTTTGCTCACAAAATCCCTATGCATAGGAAGTGGGTTAGACTTAAATGTGTTTTTCATGCTATTCATGATGCTCTTTTGCATATCTCAGTTACTACTTTTTGTGCGAGCATCATTGAAATCATCGTGCCTAGCTAGGGACGTTAAACAATAGCGCTTGTTTGGAGGCAACCCGATTTTATTTTTATGCTTTTGTTTTTGCTTCTAATTTTGGGTGTTGCACACATTATTACCTCTTTAATAATTGTTTTTCTTGTTTTAGTTAGTGTTTGAGCCAGGAAAGACCTTTGGGATGGTCTACCGTGTTTGCAAGTTGATTTTGTTGAAAAAAGAAACTTTTGCTCTCAGTCCAGGAATTTTGTAAATTCCTAGAACATGATTTTGATCTGAATTTTTCACACAAGATTGATTTAAAAATTTCCCAGATCGTCCTAATTGTTCAGAATTTGTGGAGTTACAGAAGTATTCGAAGTAAACAGATTGGTACAGACTGTTCTGTTTGTGACACATTCTGTTTTCTTTGTGTTGTTTGCCTATTTTGATGACTCTATGGGTTGTATAGGGGGGGGGTATGAACCATTGAGAAGTTGGAATACAGTAAATATTACATCAAAATAAATAAAGAATTAGTTCAAAACAGTACCTAAAGTGGTGATTTATTTTTCTTATACTAACGGAACTCACGAGTTTTCTGTTGTGAAGTTTTCAAGTTTTGTATAAAGATTTGATGGACTACAGAATAAGGAGTGGAAAGATCCTAAGCTTGGGGATGCCCAAGTCACCCAAGCCATATTCAAGGATACCAAAGAGCCTAAGCTTGGGGACGCCCCGGAAGGCATCCCCTCTTTCGTCTTCAATCAGTCGGTAAATTTACTTGAGGCTATATTTTTATTCACCACATGATATGTGTTTTGCTTGGAGCGTCTTGTATGATATGAGTCTTTACTTTTTAGTTTGCCACAATCATCCTTGCTGCACACATCTTTTGAGATACACACGCTGAATCGTGAATTTATTAGAATACTCTTTGTGCTTCACTTATATATTTTCAGCTAGGCAATGTTGCTCTAGTGCTTCACTTCTATATTTTAGAGCATGGTTGTGTGATGTTTTATGGAAATTATTAAAATCTCGTACCTTACTTATATTGTTTTGATAGTTCTTTAAATAGCATGGTAATTGGTTTACTTTATGAATTTAGTTCTAATATAATGGGCATCCAAGAGGGATACAATAAAACTTTCATATTACGTCCATTGAATATGATGAGAAGTTTGATTCCTTGCATATAGTTTTGAGATATGAAGATGGTAATATGAGAGTCATGCTAGTAAGTAATTGTGAGTTAGAATAAATACTTGTGTTAAAGCTTGTGATTCCCGTAGCATGCACGTATGGTGAACCGTTATGTGATGAAGTCGGAGCATGATTTGTTTAATGATTGTCAACTTTTATGTGGGAGTCGGGATCGCACGATGGTTAACTCCTACCAACCCTTCCCGTAGGAGCATGCGTCTAATCTTTTGCTTCGATAACTAATATGTTGTTGCATTAAGTATGCGAGCTCTCTATGAGTAATGTTGAGTTCATGGATTATACGCACTCTCACCCTTCCACCTTTGCTAGCCTCTCTAGTACCGCACAACTCTCGCCGGTACATTAAACCCACCTTCCTCAAAACTGCCACCATATAATTTCCTCAAAACTGCCACGATATCTACATATTATGGCATTTTCATAGCCATTACGAGATATATTGCCATGCAACACTACCGTCTCGTTTTTTATGACACGCACCATCACTTCCATATTGCTTATAGAGTCATATTTGTTCTAGATATCGAGTTGTAATCTTTGAGTTGTAAGTAAATAAAAGTGTGGTGATTTGCATTATTAGAGCATTGTCCCATGTGAGAAAAGGATGATGGAAGCTATAATTCCCTCACAAGTTGCGATGAGTCTCCGAACTTTACAAAAAATAAAAGAGGCCAACGAAGCCCATATAAAATAAAAGAGGCCAAGGAAGCCCATCCAAAAAAAGAAAAAAAGAAGAAAAAATTTAGAGGAAGAGAGAAGGGACAATGCTACTATCTTTTTCCACACTTGTGCTCCAAAGTAGCACCATGTTCTTCATAGAGAGTCTCCTACTTTGTCACTTTCATATAACTAGTGGAATTACATCTTTTGTACAGCCACTTAGTTTCCTTTTTGAGCTTCATATACTTATTGCTCTAGTGCATTTGTTGCATGGCAATCCCTACTCACTCACATTGATATCTATTGATGGACATCTCCATAGCCCGTTGATATGCCTAGTTTATGTGAGACTATCTTCTCCTCTTTTTTTGCAACCTCCACTATACTCTATTCCACCTATAGTGTTCTATCCATGGCTCACGCTCATGTATTGCGTGAGAGTTGAAAATGTTTGTTGAGACATAGTTTATGCCTAAGTAATTTTGGTGATTGATGACAGTACCGTACAGGACTAATCGTGTGTGTCAAGGTTTCAGGTAACTCTCGTCAACGGCACAAGACGACACGTCTCCTCTCTTCTGGAACGGAAGCACGACGCTCTCTACGATTCTCTTTATTTGAGTCATAGGAAAGCCGTACTATTAAGAGGGGATCCGTAGTGGAAAGGTTTGGGTGGAATCTATCTTTATACACGCACACTTCACATTCTCCCCTTCCTTGTTTGGAGCGGCCCTCACCTATTTCGTCTTGAGTTTTTCTGCAAAATGGTCCCCAGCGGTAGTACCGCTGGCTCCAGCGGTAGTACAGCTGGACTGCTAGCGGTAGTACCGCTGCACCCAGCGGTAGTACCGCCGGCCAGCGGTAGTACCGCTCCAGGTGTTTTGTTCCACCTGCCTAGCGGTAGTTTGTGGACGGACCCTTTTGCGAAGACTTTCCTGGCGGTAGTAGTGCTCGTGCACTACCAAGGGGCCGGCGATAGTACCGCTGGTGTCAGCGGTAGTACCGCTGGAGGCCCAGCGGTAGTACCGCGCAGGCTCAGCGGTAGTACCGCTGGTTCTCGGGCAGAGAGTGGGAAAACGGTCTGATTCCCCCCCCCCACTATATAAAGGGTTCTTCTAGCTGAGGAACCCTATCTCTTACCTCTCTAAGCTCCATTGTTGCTCCACAAGCTCTAAAGTGCCCGATCTCTCTCCCTAGCCAATCAAACTTGTTGATTCTTTAGGGATTGGTTGAGAAGGCCTAGATCCACACTTCCACCAAGAGAAAAGTTGATTCCCCCACCAATCCCTTGCGGATCTTGTTACTCTTGGGTGTTTGAGCATCCTAGACGGTTGAGGTCACCTCGAAGCCATATTCCATTGTGGTGAAGCTTCGTGGTTTAGTTGGGAGCCTCCAAGCTTTGTGTGGAGTTGCCCCAACCTTGTTTGTAAAGGTTCGGTCGCCGCCTTCAAGGGCACCTATAGTGGAATCACGGTACCTTGCATCGTGCGAGGGCGTGAGGAGTATACGGTGGCCTTAGTGGCTTTTTGGGGAGCATTGTTCCTCCACACCGCTCCAACCGAGACGTACTTCCTGTCAAAGGGAAGGAACTTCGGTAACACATCCTCGTCTCCATCGGTTCCACTTGTGGTTATCTCTAACCTTTACTTTGTATTTTCTTTTGCTTGTGACTATATCTTACTTGTCTTAATAGCTCTTGTTGTTAGCTTCTATAGGGGTCACCTCTTTGTCATATTATTTGTGAACCCGTATAGTGTTTACCTTAACTTGTTAAGATTAATTAAAAAGTGGTCGTTGTCTATTCACCCCCCCCCTCTAGCCAACCATATCGATCCTTTCAATTGGTATCAGAGCCACGTCTCTTTATTAAGGGTTTAACCACCCGAAGAGTATGGAAGGCGGAGAGGAAGTTAACCGTGGGCAACCCGAGGACATGGACTTGACTTTGGTCACAAGGGACGACTTGAATACGGCTATGGCCTCCCTCAAGACGTCCTTGACGAGCGAAGTCAAAACCATGCTTAAAGAATTAATTGATGGTCTTAAAAGTTCACCCGAACCGGCTTTAGTGGTTAAACCCACCATTTCCGATTCGGAGGCCAACTCCTCTAAGGAAGCGGCTAAAGGTATGCAACCTGCTTCACCTCACGAAAAGGATGGGACTGGAACATATGCTTCGGTTCCACCTCCCATGACATATGGAGGACCCGTTCTCGCACCTCGTCTTAATCCCGTTGGTCCTCCTCCTAAACTTGTAAAAGGTGACTTTGCTAACTGGGTATTTTCTATTAAGTCTCATTTGAATCACAGCTCAACAAACTTGTGGAGAATTATCGAGCAAGGATATTATCCCCATGACCCAAGCAACCTCACTCCAAGAGAAGATGCAGACAATCAATATAATCACTCTGCGATGTTTATTCTCCAGTCTGCTGTACCACCTGAAGATCTTCCCCACTTGCGTCCCTTCACATTGGCCAAGGATTGTTGGGAGCATATTATGGTACTGTACAAGGGAAGCTCAAGTATTCAACGATCCAACTATGAAGTGATACTTGATAAGGCCGATGAGTTTGTGATGAAGGAAGATGAGGACCCTCGTGATCTCTATCGGAGGGTGACTGCTATAGCTGTGGCACTAAAGGATCATGGGAGTAAGGATGTGGATGATACATGGGTCAAGCGCAAGTTTCTCAAAGCCATCATGCCTTTCAATAAGGCCATGTCATCTGTCATTCGTCAGCGGCCAGACTTCCACTCATTGTCTTCCAGTGAAGTGTTGGATGAGTTCATTGCAATGTCAATCATGAACGAAACAGCCGACAATGCACTTGCTCGTGTCCGATCAAAAACCACTTCACCCAACCTTGCGTTGAAAGCAAGAGCAATGCTTGAAGAAGAAGAAGAAGAAGAGGAGGAAGAGGAGAGCTGCCCTGAAGACACAAGGTATGCTTATCATGAGCACATGGCTCTTGCATCAAGGCAATTCTGGGGAAATAAAAGGAACTCAAGACCCACCTTCAACAAGAACAACTCGAGTGGATTCAAACCCAAACAACGAGTGAGGACATGTTATAACTGTGGCAACGTGAGTCACTTCGTGGCAGAATGTCCCTATGAGAAGAGAGAAGACAACGGAGGCAAGCTAATTCGCAAAGACAAAACCAAATCATTTCCAATCAAGAACAACTTTGTGAAGAAACCTCACCCAAAAGGGATGGTGGCCCTGGAGGAGTATCCTTCTGATGATGATGGCGATGATGATGATACAGTGGCAACGGCAACTGTTGCTATCGCCACTACCTCTTCCCAGAAGGTGTCTCTCTTCAACGCCCCCAACGAGAACCACATCACCAAGTGCCTCATGGCAAAAGGTACCAATCAGGTAACTCCCGTCATTAAGACCAACATTGCTTCTGCTCCTTCATTGTTAAATTGTGTAGAAGGTAGTGATGTTGGAGAGCTTAATGAGCATGATCTTGATAAGTTTCTATGCACTATTAAGGGAGAACCCAAGAAGCACTTTGTTGCTCTCTTGGAACAACTGGGTGAGGCCTCTGACCTCATTGAGTCTCATGAGGAGACTATCTCCGAGCTACAGGGACATAGCCGTGACTATACCGATGAAATTGCCGAATTATCTAGTGCTCTAGAAGAAGAGCGCACTCTTCCTTTGGCTCTTGAAGAGTCATATAACGATGATTGCGCTAAAATGCAAAAGAAACTAGATCATGATGTTGTTCTTACTCGCATGCTTAAATCTGAGAAGTATGCTCTTGAAGTTGGCCGTGACAGACTCAAAGAAGAGTTTGACATACTTGACAAGGCCCACAAAGCCTTGAAAGGTGTTCATTTCTCTCTGAAAGAGTCTCATGATCAACTCCAAGCAAAGCTTACCAAGGAGATCTCTACTTGTCCTCCCTTTGTGTTAATTGATAATACTTGTGCAACTAACCCTTGTTGTGAGCATGTTCATCTTATGGAGGAAAATGCCAAGTTAAAAGAGAAACTTGAGAAGGGCCTTGCGGCATGCAGACAAGGTGAGAAGAGTCTGAACGATATCTTGAGCACTCAAAAGGGTATTGTAGGAAAGGAAGGACTTGGACTTACCTCCAAGTCAAAAGGTAAAAAGAAGAACAAGAACAAACGATCTCTCACCCTCATGGACATCTTTGTCAAAGAGGGAGAAGGGACTCAGAAGGTGAACAGGAAAAAGGTGGACCATGGGAACCCCAAGAAGGGCAAAAATGTTCCTACTAACACAGTCGGCAAACTCAATTCTTCTTATGTTTTATGTTGTGCTAGTGATGGGCATGTTTATGCCAGATTTGTTGGTTCCTACGATGAAGATATTGAATGGGCTATCTGGGTTCCTAAGACCCTTGTCTCTAACATGAAAGGACCCATTAAAAAATGGGTACCTAAAACCAAGCCTTGATCTTTTGCAGGAATTTGCTTTCGGTGGGGTGTCATGGTTGCTCGATAGTGGAGCAACAAATCATATGACCGGAAGCAAGGACTTAGTGGTGGATGTGCATCCTTCTCCATCTATGCCCACCCATGTCCAATTCGCCGATGCATCCTCGTCAAAGGTATTGGGATTTGGTAAGGTGGTCATCTCTCAAGATTTATCTATTGAGAAGGTCATGCTTGTTGAGTCACTTGCCTACAATTTACTTTCAGTTCGTCAACTTGCAATCATGGGTTTTTCCACTTTCTTTAATATTGACACTGTGGTCCTCCTAAGGAGCAAGACTCTTAAAGTAGCCTATGTTGGACATGTCGAAAATGGTCTCTATGTGGTGAACTTCTCAAGGCGACCCACTAAGACTGCGACATGTTTAATGGCTAAAGTTGACGTGGGCTGGCTTTGGCATCGCCGGTTAGCTCATGTCAATATGAGATCTTTGCAAAGTCTCCTGACAGGGGACCATGTTCGTGGACTAACAAATGTGAGTTTTGCTAAAGATCGTGCTTGCAGTGCTTGCATTGAAGGAAAGATTCATGAAACTGCCCATCGTCCAACGACTCTTATCTACACTAAGAGGCCATTGGAACTCCTCCATATGGATCTGTTTGGTCCTCCGACATTTGATAGTCCTGGAGGCAGAAAATATTGCTTAGTGATTGTTGACGACTACTCAAGATATACCTGGGTATATTTCTTCAAAAGGAAGAGTGAAACTCAACAAACAGTCATCAACTTTGCTAATGAAGCGCAACGTCAACATGAAGCAAAGATTTTGATGATTAGGAGTGACAACGGCACCGAGTTCAAGAACTACACCCTAGATGAATTTCTAGGTGATGAGGGAATAAAGCACCAATATTCTGCACCATATACCCCTCAGCAAAACGGCGTGGCAGAAAGGAAGAACCGGACCTTGATAGACGCTGCAAGAACAATGATGGCAGAATTCAAATCTCCATGCAACTTCTGGGCAGAGGCCATCAACACAGCATGTCATGCGTCCAATCGGCTCTACATCCGCAAAGGCTTGAACAAGACTCCGTATGAGATTCTAACTGGAAACAAGCCCAATCTCAAGTACTTCCGGGTATTCGGTTGTAAGTGTTTCATTCTTAAAAAGGGAGCTCAGTTATCTAAATTTGATTCTAGAGCACATGAGGGTATCTTTGTTGGTTATGCTACAAACTCTCATGCTTACCGTGTCCTCAACAAGTCCACCGGACTAATTGAGGAGACGTGTAACGTAGAGTTTGACGAAAATAATGGCTCCCAAGTGCAGCAAAGTGGTCTTTGTGATATAGGTGATGAAATTCCTCCCGAAGCCATAAGAAGAATGGGGATTGGTCAAATACTCCCCGTTGAGGAACCCCTTGTGGCCGAAGGAGAAGGACAATGCTCTACTCAAGTGGATCCATCACCCCCACAAGCCCCGCACGCTTCCGATGGACAAAGAGAAGACTCTCAACAAGTTGATCAAGCTCACGGTCAAGATCAATTGCCTAACAATGGTGATTTGCCCCATGATATTCAAGCACTACTACCAGACCCTGAACCAGCACAAGATCAAGATCAAGAGCAACCACTAATACAAGATCAAACTAGTGAACCTGCTCAAGTCGAAGGACAAAGTGATCAGGAGACTGTCTCACAATTCCCGTCTGGAGCTCCAACAACCGGCTCAAGACGCAAGGGCAAACAAAAGATACAAGTCGATGCTCCCCCGTTATCTAATGAAGAACTCTTGGAGCGTCGAGCAGCCAAGAATGCGAACAAGCTGAAAGCCAAGTCACATCTTATGAAGAATGTTCTTGGTAGTTTAAAAAGGGGAGTATCTACCCGTCAACAGCTTTGGAATTATTGTGAGCATCACGCATTTGTTTCATATTGTGAACCTCAACAGGTACAGGAAGCGCTCGATGATGAGGATTGGCTTATGGCCATGCACGAAGAACTTAACAACTTCGAGCGCAACCAAGTCTGGGATTTAGTGCCACGACCAACGAAGGAACATAATGTCATTGGGACCAAATGGATATTTAAGAACAAGCAAGATGCAAATGGAATTGTGATTCGAAACAAGGCAAGATTGGTGGCTCAAGGCTACTCCCAAGTCGAGGGTATCGACTACGGTGAAACCTTTGCCCCTGTTGCTCGTCTAGAATCTATTCGCATGTTACTTGCTTTTGCTTCTCATCATAACTTCATATTACAGCAAATGGATGTGAAAAGTGCATTTCTTAATGGTCCTTTAAATGAGTTGGTATATGTCAAACAAACCCCGGGATTCGAACATCCCAAGCTCCCCAATCATGTGTACAAACTCAATAAGGCACTCTATGGCCTTAAACAAGCCCCACGCGCGTGGTATGAGTACCTTACTGAGTTGTTACAAGATCGTGGGTTTGAAATTGGGAAGATTGATCCCACTCTTTTTACTAAGAGGGTTAAAGGGGATTTGTTCATATGCCAACTATATGTTGATGATATTATCTTTGGCTCTCCTAACATTTCATTCAATGAAGAATTTGCTGCGGTAATGACTGAGAAGTTTGAGATGTCCATGATGGGAGAGTTGAAGTTTTTCCTCGGATTCGAGATTAAACAAGGTCTAGAAGGGACATTCATCAAACAAGCCAAGTACACTCAAGACATGCTCAAACGGTTCGAGCTCGAAGATGTCAAACCGGTCAAGTTCCCCATGCCAACCAGATGCAAGCTTGACAGTGATCCCAATGGTAAAGCAGTGGATCAAAAGGTATACCGCTCCATGATTGGATCCCTCCTTTACCTTTGTGCATCTAGACCGGATATTATGTTGAGTGTAGGGATATGTGCACGGTTTCAATCCGCACCAAAAGAAAGTTCGATATTTGGCTCATACCCCAAACTTTGGCCTCTGGTATCCCAAAGGAGCAAACTTCAATCTAGTTGGCTATTCTGACTCAGATTGGGCTGGAGATTGTGTGGAGAGGAAGTCAACATCTGGAGGGTGCCAATTCCTTGGTCGCTCTTTGGTAAGTTGGTCTTCAAAGAAGCAGAACTGTGTCTCCTTATCATCCACCGAAGCTGAGTATGTGGCAGCTGCAAGTTGTTGTGCACAATTGCTATGGATGAGGCAAACTTTAAAGGATTATGGTGTCACTTGTGACAAAGTGCCTCTTCTATGTGACAATCAAAGCGCCATCAAGATTTCCCTCAACCCAGTGCAACATAGCAAAACCAAACATATTGATATTCGTCATCACTTCATCCGTGAACATATCAAGCTAGGTGATATTGAGGTTCACTTCATACACACTGAAGAGCAACTTGCAGATATTTTCACCAAGCCACTAGATGAAGCAAGGTTCCGGGAGTTAAGGCATGAGCTAAATATCATTGATTCAAGTAATGTGGATTGAAACTAGGCATGTTGCACCTCACTTTACATTTCATCTTGGTCTAGATGTAGGCATGGACATAGGGGGAGTGTTGTTCTCTTAATGAACTCTCCCTCCCCCCATTATGCGTAAATCAATCTAGTCTTTCACTTTAGCCATTGTCAAATGGCACTTGTGCTTCAAAGACGAGCATTGGTCATGAACCCAAGGATAATTCTTCGCGGTGTCATACCATTGTCTCAAACATAGGTGGCCTCGGCCACCGCCCCTCCATCCTCTCTTGCATATAAAGGAGAGGATATACAATGACAAGTCAGTATATCTTCTTGGATGTCATTCCTTTTTACTCACTTGTCATGTGCCCAAGTTTCCCTTTTTTCCTTAGCCGTGTTGAAACATATACAGCGGTACTACCACCAGGGTAGCGGTACTACCGCCAGGACCCCAGCGGTACTACCGCCAGGGGTAGCGGTACTACCACCAGGTGTGGCGGTACTACCGCCAGGATTCAAAATCTAACACGACCGGCTAGAAAATTTCTAGGGTTTCAAGGGGGAGCGGTACTACCGCCGCATCTGGCGGTACTACCGCCAGACAGCGGTACTACCACTAGGGCCACAGCGGTACTACCGCTGGCCCGTACCCCTTGGGCTATATAAAGGGAGGGGGAGCCCGATTTTTGCATCTGTTTCTTCTTCCTCGCGGCTCCTCCCTCCCCTAGCCCGAAAACCCCCTGTTTGGATCTCTCTTCGTGGAGCTCCTTCTCCCCGTTGGTGTGGAAGGGTTGCTTCATCTCTTCTTCCTACTCCAAGAGCCATGAATCCCCGTAAAGCTCCTCCCTTCTTCTATTTGGTTGTTCCTCGTGTTCTAGGGTTAGGAGCATTGGGGATTGGATTCATTTTGTTGATCCTATGGCTAGTTATTGGATGGCATCAAGGAAATATTGGAGGGGAGTATAGGTCCAATGGTTTGTTGTTGTGATTGCTGCCATGCTCTAGGATTTTATCGTCTTAGATCGAATACTTGAACTTTTGGATTAGATCTAAAACGTGCTCACTCTTGCCTAGGCATGTTTGTACCTCTTGTTACTATGTGTGTTCCTCATGACAGTAGGGCTGGGGTGTACGTCTTAGTGTTCATATTCAGTCCATGCCCTCGAAAACGAGTTTTTATATGTCAGATCTGAAAGTCAAACCCCCAGCGGTACTACCGCCAGGTGGTAGCGGTACTACCGCTAGGACCCCAGCGGTACTACCGCCAGGACTGGCGGTACTACCGCTAGGCCCCAGCGGTACTACCGCCAGGGATGGCGGTACTACCGCCAGGAGCATTCACGGTGTATTTTTTTTTGTTTTATGCTTGGCAATGCATGTTTACTTTTTCTGCGTTTTCAAGTTTCATTGCCTTGACTTTTCTTGTCGCCTCTTTTTCGCTTTGTGGTCTGTGTCACAGGTGGCTCTGCTCGCCGTTCGAACCCCCCACGGGACACGGCATCCAAACAGTTTCGCAACACAGAGGCGCCCGAGGGGTCTGCCACGTCTGGTCTGCCTCCCAAGAAGAAGTCCTTCAAGAAGGCCGCTCACAAGGAGAAGAGGGTCAATATCCGTACTATGTCCCCCAAGGACTTTCTGCAATTTCGCACCAAGAACCCCTATCTCAAAGAGAGGGAAGTGATCGATGGGGTTGAAAATGTCTGGGTGAAGGACCAGTGCAGGATTTATCGGGATGTTATTGCTTCCTTCAAGAAGAACCATGTCTCTGTTCAGTGGATTGATCTGGCACATCTTCAGCGGAACATGGACTACTTTGGCGATGCCCTCTCTCTGGTTGACAAACTGGGCATCAAAGACATCATCACCTTCAAGACGGACTTTGATCCCACTGCAGTGGCTCAGTTTTATGTCACAGTCCATTTCTCACCTGATGATCAGCGTTCCATGATCTGGATGACTGGGTCAAAAAGGATGACCGGTTCCTGGACTGAGTTCATGCAGTTTCTTCACATTGACTTTCAGGGTGCTGACACTCCTCTTGGGTTGCGTCCTCATGCTGCAGCCCCCACCGATAGGGCCTCCGCAAAGGACAGACTGCAGTCACTGTATCTGAGAAAGGGGGTGCTTCCCAAGCACGTGGACATCATGCATCGGATCTTTCGCAACACCCTTTTCCCTCGGATTGGCAACTTCGATGAGGTCCATGGCTACTTGGCTGAGATGCTGTTACTGTGTGAAGATGCTATGTCTCAGGAATCTGCTCAGCTGGATATTGCAGATGTGATGTTCACAGAGCTCTGGAACTGCATCATCAATCGTAAGGTCCCTATCTACGGGCCTTACCTGTTCGCATTGATTTGCCATAAGTGGGAACAGGCTTTTCCGGATGAGGTGCTCTACGCACAGTTTGATTACATTGTGCATGACCCAATCAGGCTTCGCGTCAAGGACAAGTGGGCCAATCCATCTACATCCTCTCAGCACATGGATACAGATACAGAGACTGCTGCTGACAGAGGAACTGCCTCTCAGTCCCGCTCGTCTGCCATGCCATCTTGGGCTATCAAACTACAGGACAAGATGAAGACACTTTTCTGTATGCAGGCCAAGGGACAGTACCAGACACATGTGGCTCAGAAGCAGAGCCGCCAGAGGCATAAGCGTGTTCTCAGGACCTTGGATGTGGACATCTCCAGCGGCTCAGAGGACGACATCACTCCGGAGGCCACTTGGATGCAGGCTCAGGGGTACCAGTGGTCTGGCGATGAGGCAGCAGAGGAGGAGCAGACCAACCAGGAGGGGACAGACGAGTCTGGTGATCCTGAAGACGAGGAGTAGTTACCTGTGGCATTAGGTGTGCCCCTTTTTGGTGTCTTGTGCCAAAGGGGGAGAGAGTCTAGGATTTGCTTTCATTTCGAACTTTGCATTGCTTTGCTTTATCTCGTATGGTTTGCTTTGAACTTGGTTTGATTCGTTTGCTATCTTGTGTGAGACATGATCTTTCTTATGTGAGATTAGATTTATTTCCATCATATGCTGTGAGCCATATGTCATATATCTCTATCTTTTTATTCTCATATTATTATCTGTGCAAATCCGGTATTGTCATCAATCCACCAAAAAGGGGGAGATTGTTGAGGCATAGTTTATGCCTAAGTAATTTTGGTGATTGATGACAGTACCGTACAGGACTTATCGTGTGTGTCAAGGTTTCAGGTAACTCTCGTCAACGGCACAAGACGACACGTCTCCTCTCTTCTGGAAAGGAAGCACGGCGCTCTCTACGATTCTCTTTATTTGAGTCATAGGAAAGCCGTACTATTAAGAGGGGATCCGTAGTGGAAAGGTTTGGGTGGAATCTATCTTTACACACACACACTTCACATTCTCCCCTTCCTTGTTTGGAGCGGCCCTCGCCTATTTCGTCTTGAGTTTTTCTGCAAAATGGTCCCCAGCGGTAGTACCGCTGGCTCCAGCGGTAGTACAGCTGGACTGCTAGCGGTAGTACCGCTGCACCCAGCGGTAGTACCGCCGGCCAGCGGTAGTACCGCCCCTGGTCAGCGGTAGTACCGCTCCAGGTGTTTTGTTCCACCTGCCTAGCGGTAGTTTGTGGACGGACCCTTTTGCGAAGACTTTCCCGGCGGTAGTAGTGCTCGTGCACTACCAAGGGGCCGGCGGTAGTACCGCTGGTGTCAGCGGTAGTACCGCTGGAGGCCCAGCGGTAGTACCGCTAGGCAGCGGTAGTACCGCTGGTTCTCGGGCAGAGAGTGGGAAAACGGTCTGATTTTTTCCCCCACTATATAAAGGGTTCTTCTAGCTGAGGAACCCTATCTCTTACCTCTGTAAGCTCCATTGTTGCTCCACAAGCTCTAAAGTGCCCGATCTCTGTCCCTAGCCAATCAAACTTGTTGATTCTTTAGGGATTGGTTGAGAAGGCCTAGATCCACACTTCCACCAAGAGAAAAGTTGATTCCCCCACCAATCCCTTGCGGATCTTGTTACTCTTGGGTGTTTGAGCATCCTAGACGGTTGAGGTTACCTCGAAGCCATATTCCATTGTGGTGAAGCTTCGTGGTTTAGTTGGGACCCTCCAAGCTTTGTGTGGAGTTGCCCCAACCTTGTTTGTAAAGGTTCGGTCGCCGCCTTCAAGGGCACCTATAGTGGAATCACGGTACCTTGCATCGTGCGAGGGCGTGAGGAGAATACGGTGGCCTTAGTGGCTTTTTGGGGAGCATTGTGCCTCCACACCGCTCCAACGGAGACGTACTTCCTGTCAAAGGGAAGGAACTTCGGTAACACATCCTCGTCTCCATCGGTTCCTCTTGTGGTTATCTCTAACCTTTACTTTGTATTTGCTTTTGCTTGTGACTATATCTTACTTGTCTTAATAGCTCTTGTTGTTAGCTTCTATAGGGGTCACCTCTTTGTCATATTATTTGTGAACCCGTATAGTGTTTACCTTAACTTGTTAAGATTAATTAAAAAGTGGTCGTTGTCTATTCACCCCCCCCCCTCTAGCCAACCATATCGATCCTTTCAATGTTTGAGAACATAAAAAGTGTGAAACAATTGCTTGATTTTCATCGGGGTTGTGAATGATTTAGATTCTTTGTGTGGTGAAGATAGAGCATAGCGAGACCATATGATTTTGTAGGGATAACTTTCTAAGACCATGTTATTTTGAAAGGAAGCAATTGCCTTATTAGTATGCTTGAAGCATTATTGTTTTTATGTCAATATTAGACTTTTGCTTTGAATCTTATGGATCTGAATATTGATGACACAATAGAGAATATTACATGGATAAATATGTTAGGTAGCATTCCACATCAAAAATTCTGATTTTATCATTTGCCTACTCGAGGACGAGCAGGAATTAAGCTTGGGGATGCTTGATACGTCTCTAACATATCTATAATTTTTTATTGTTCCATGCTATTATATTATCTGTTTAGGATGTTTTATATGCATTAATATGTTGTTTTTGTTATTTTTGGGACTAACCTAATCTAGAGCCTAGTGCGAGTTTCTGTTTTTTCCATGTTTTTGAGTATTGCAGATAAGGAATATTAAACGGAGTCCAAACGGAAGAAAATCTCTGACAAGATTTTTCTTGGATCAGAAGAAACCGAGGAGACTTCAAGTAGGGGGTAGAGCACTTGCCACGAGGCCACAAGTCTGCAGGGCGCGCCTTAGGGGGTGGCAGCTCCCCCTGGCTTGTGGGTCCCCTGGAGGCCTCCTAACCCTATTCTTTGGCCTATAGATTCCCAAATATTTACCGATCACTAAAAAGAGCCACGAAAATACTTTTCCGCCGCCGGGAGCCTCTATTCCCGTGAGATCCAAACTGGGAGCCTTTTCCGGTAATCTGCCAGAGAGGGAATTGATCTCGGAGGGCATCTACATCAACTCCATTGCCCCTCCGATGATGTGTGAGTAGTTTACCACAGACCTACGGGTCCATAGCTAGTAGCTGTTGGGGAACGTCGCAAGGGAAACAAAATTTTTCCTACGGGCACGAAGACCTATCATGGTGATGTCCATCTACAAGAGGGGATGAATGATCTACGTACCCTTGTAGATCGTACAGCAGAAGCGTTAGTGAACGCGGTTGATGTAGTGGAACGTCCTCACGTCCCTCGATCCGCCCCGCGAACAATCCCGCGATCAGTCCCACGATCTAGTACCGAACGGACGGCACCTCCGCATTCAGAACACGTACAGCTCGACGATGATCTCGGCCTTCTTGATCCAGCAAGAGAGACGGAGAGGTAGAAGAGTTCTCCGGCAGCGTGACGGCGCTCCGGAGGTTGGTGATGACCTTGTCTCAGCAGGGCTCCGCAGAAACGCGATCTAGAGGAAAAACCGTGGAGGTATGTGGTCGGGCTGCCGTGGAAAAGTCATATCAAATCAGCCCTAAAACCTCCGTATATATAGGTGGGAGGGAGGGGACCCTGCCTTGGGGCTCAAGGAGCCCCAAGGGGGTCGGCCAACCCAAGGGGGGAAGGCTCCCCCCCCAAACCGAGTTGGACTTGGTTTGGTGGGTGGGAGTACTTCCTTCCCTTCCCACCTCCTCCTTTTTTCTCTCTTTGATTTTCTTTCCTAGGCGCATAGGGCCCCTTTGGGCTGTCACACCAGCCCACTAAGGGCTGGTGCGCCACCCTCAAGGCCTATGGGCTTCCCCGGGGTGGGTTGCCCCCCCCCCCCCCCCCCGGTGAACTCCCGGAACCCATTCGTCATTCCCGGTACATTCCCGGTAACTCCGAAAACCTTCCGGTAATCAAATGAGGTCATCCTATATATCAATGTTCGTTTCCGGACCATTCCGGAAACCCTCGTGACGTCCGTGATCTCATCCGGGACTCCGAACAACATTCGGTAACCAACCATATAACTCAAATACGCATAAAACAACGTCGAACCTTAAGTGTGCAGACCCTGCGGGTTCGAGAACTATGTAGACATGACCCGAGAGACTCCTCGGTCAATATCCAATAGCGGGACCTGGATGCCCATATTGGATCCTACATATTCTACGAAGATCTTATCATTTGAACCTCAGTGCCAAGGATTCATATAATCCCGTATGTCATTCCCTTTGTCCTTCGGTATGTTACTTGCCCGAGATTCGATCGTTAGTATCCACATACCTATTTCAATCTCGTTTACCGGTAAGTCTCTTTACTCGTTCCGTAATACAAGATCCCGTAACTTACACTAAGCTACATTGCTTGCAAGGCTTGTGTGTGATGTTGTATTACCGAGTGGGCCCCGAGATACCTCTCCGTCACACGGAGTGACAAATCCCAGTCTTGATCCATACTAACTCAACTAACACCTTCGGAGATACCTGTAGAGCATCTTTATAGTCACCCAGTTACGTTGCGACGTTTGATACACACAAAGCATTCCTCCGGTGTCAGTGAGTTATATGATCTCATGGTCATAGGAATAAATACTTGACACGCAGAAAACAGTAGCAACAAAATGACACGATCAACATGCTACGTCTATTATTTTGGGTCTAGTCCATCACGTGATTCTCCTAATGACGTGATCCAGTTATCAAGCAACAACACCTTGTTCATAATCACAAGACACTGACTATCTTTGATCAACTGGCTAGCCAACTAGAGGCTTGCTAGGGACGGTGTTTTGTCTATGTATCCACACATGTAAATGAGTCTTCATTCAATACAATTATAGCATGGATAATAAACGATTATCATGAACTAAGAAATATAATAATAACTAATTTATTATTGCCTCTAGGGCATATTTCCAACAGTCTCCCACTTGCACTGGAGTCAATAATCTAGTTCACATCACCATGTGATTCCAACGAATCCAACACCCATATAGTTATGGGGTCTGATCACGTCTTGCTCGTGAGAGAGGTTTTAGTCAACGGTTCTGAAACTTTCAGATCCGTGCGTTCTTTACAAATCTTTATGTCATCTTATAGATGCTGCTACTACGTGCTATTCGGAAATGCTCCAAATATCTACTCTACTATACGAATCCTTTTCACTACTCATAGTTATTCGGATTAGTGTCAAAGCTTGCATCGACGTAACCCTTTACGACGAACTCTTTAACCACCTCCATAATCGATTAAAATTCCTTAGTCCATTAGTTACTAAGGATAAATTTTGACCGCTGCTAGTGATTCAATCATGGATCACTCTCTGTACCTCTCAACATACTTTGAGTCAAGGCACACATCAGGTGCGGTAGACAGCATGGCATACTTTTAGATTCTACGGCTAAGGCATAGAAGACGACCTTCGTCTATTCTTTTATTCTGCCGGGGTCGGGTTTTGAGTCTTACTCAAATTCACACCTCACAACGCAACCAAGAACTCCTTCTTTGCTGATCTATTTTGAACTCCTTCAAAAACTTGTCAAGGCATGCATCTTGTTGAAACTTCCATTAAGCGCTTTCGATCTATCTCCATAGATCTTTGATGCTCAACGTTCAAGTAGCTTAATCCAGGTATTCCTTTGAAAACTCCTTTCAAACAACCTTGTATGCTTTACAGAAATTCTACATTACTTCTGATCCACAATATGTCAACCACATATACTTATCAGAAATTCTATAGTGCTCCCACTCACTTCTTTGGAAATACAAGTTTTTCATAAACCTTGTACAAACCCAAAATCTTTGATCATCTCATCAAAGTGTATATTCCAACTCCGAGATGCTTGCACCAATCCATTAAAGGATCACTGGAGCTTGCATAGTTGCTAGTATCTTTAGGATCGACAAAACCTTCTGGTTGTATCACATACAATGTTTGCTCAAGGAAACCGTCGAGAAAACAATGTTTTGATATCCTACGTGCAATATTTCATAAATAATGCATCAACAACTAACATAATTCTAACAGACTTTTAGCATCGCTATGAGTGAGAAAGTCTCATCATAGTCAACTGTTTGATCTTGTCGGAAACATCTTTGCGACAAGTCGAGCTTTTCTTAATAGTGATTTATCACCATCATCGTCTGTCTTCCTTTTAAAGATCCATCTTTACTCAATAGTCCTCTGACCATCAAGTAGTTCTTCCAAAGTCTACACTTTGTTTTCATACATGGATCCTCTCTCGGATTTCATGGCTTCCAGCCATTTTGTCGGAATCCGGGCCCACCATTGCTTTCTTCATAACTCGTAAGTTCATTGTTGCTCAACAACATGACCTCCAAGACAGGGTTACCGTACCAGTCTGCAGTAGTACGCGACCTTGTCAACCTACGAGGCTTGTAGTAACTTGATCCGATGCTCGATGATCACCATCATCAGCTTCCACTTGAATTGGTGTAGGCGCCACAGGAACAACTTCCTGTGCCCTCCTACACACTGGTTGAAGTGATGGTTCAATAACCTCATCAAGTTCCACTACCACTCTCCCACTCAATTCTTTCGAGAGAAACCTTTCCTCGAGAAAGGATCCGTTTCTAGAAACAAACACTTTGCTTTCGGATCTGACATAGGAGATGTACCCAACTGTTTTGGATATCCTATGAAGATGCATTTATCCGCTTTGGGTTCGAGCTTATCAGACTGAACCTTTTTCACATAAGTGTCGAAGCCCCAAACTTTCAAGAAACGACAGTTTAGATTTCTCTAAACCTCAGTCTATACTGTGTCATCTCAACGGAAATACGCGGTGCCCTATTTAAAGTGAGTGCGGTTGTCTCTAATGCATAACCCATAAACGATAGTGATAATTCGATAAGAGACATCATAGTATGCACCATACCAAATAGTGCGTGGCTATGACGTTCAGACACATCATCACACTATGATGTTCCAGGTGGCATGAACTGCGAAACAATTTCCACATTGTCTTAACTGCGTACCAAAACTCGTAACTCAGATATTCATTTCCATGATCATATCGTAGACAGTATATCCTCTTGTTACGACGAACTTCACTCTGAAACGGAATTGAACTTTTCAACATTTCAGACTTGTGATTCATTCAGTAAATACTCCTGTATCTACTCAAATCATCAGTGAAGTAAGAACATAATGATATCCACTGCGTGCTCCAGCACCCATTGGACTGCATACATCAAAATGTATCACTTCCAACAAGTTACTATCTTATTTCATCTCAATGAAAACAAGGCCTTGCTCATGTGGTATGATTTGCATGTCACTAGTGATTCGAAATCAAGTGAGTACAAAGATCCATCAGCATGGAGCTTCTTCATGCAATTTCTACTAACATGACTCAAGCGGCAGTGCCACAAGTAAGTGGTACTATCATCATTAACTCGTATCTTTTGGCACCAATATCATGAACATGTGTAACACTACGATCGAGATTCAATAAACCATTGAAGGTGAATATTCAAGAAAATAGAGTAACCATTATTCTCTTTAAATGAATAATCGTATTGCAATAAACACGATCCAATCATGTTCATGCTTAACGCAAGCACCAAATAACAATTATTTAGGTTTAACACCAATCCCGATGGTACAGGGAGCGTGCGACGTTTGATCATATCAACCTTGGAAACACTTCCAACACGTATCGTCACCTCGCCTTTAGCTAGTCTCCGTTTATTCCGTAGCTTTCATTTCGTGTTACTAATCACTTAGCAACCGAACCGGTATCCAATACCCTCATGCTACTAGGAGTACTAGTAAAGTATACATCAACATCATGTATATCAAATACACTTCTTTCGACTTTTGCCAGCCTTCTTATCTACCAAGTATCTAGAGTTGCTCCGCCTCAGTGACTGTTCCCCTCATTACAGAAGCACTTAGTCTCGGGTTTGGGTTTAATCTTGGGTCTCTTCATTAGGGCAGCAACTGTTTTGCCGTTTCACGAAGTATCCCTTCTAGCCCTTGCCTTTCTTGAAACTTAGTGGTTTTACAAACCATCAACTATTGATGCTCCTTCTTGATTTCTACTTTCGTAGTGTCAAACATCGCGAATCGCTCAAGGATCATTGTATCTATCCTTGATATGTTATAGTTCATCACGAAGCTCTCACAGCTTGGTGACAGTGACTTTGGAGAACCATCACTATCTCATCTGGAAGATTAACGCCCACTTGATTCAAGTGATTGTCGTACTCAGACAATCTGAGCACACGCTCAACGATTGAGCTTCTCTGCTTTACTTTGTGGACAAAGAATCTTGTTGGAGGTCTCGTACCTCTTAACAAGGGCACAAGCATGAAATCACAATTTCATCTCTTTAGAACATAACTTATGTTCCGTGACGTTTTACAACGTTTTTGGCGCCTTGCTTCTAAGCCATTAAGTATTTTGCACTGAACTATCGTGTAGTCATCAGAAACGTGTATGTCGGATGTTCATAGCATCCACAGACGACGCTCGAGGTGCAGCACACCGAGTGGTGCATTAAGGATATAAGCCTTCTGCGTAGCAACGAGGACAATCCTCGGTTTTACAAACTCAGTCTGCAAAGTTTGCTACTATCAATTTTCAACTAAATTTTCTCTAGGAACATATAAAAACAGTTGAGCTATAGCGCAAGCTACATCGTAATTCGCAAAGACCATTAGACTATGTTCATGACAATTAGTTCAATTAATCATATTACTTAAGAACTCCCACTCAAAAAGTACATCTCTCTAGTCATTTGAGTGGTACATGATCCAAATCCACTATCTCAAGTCCGATCATCACGTGAGTCGAGAATAGTTTCAGTGGTAAGCATCTCTATGCTAATCATATCAACTATACGATTCATGCTTGACCTTTCGGTCTCATGTGTTCCGAGGCCATGTCTGCACATGCTAGGCTCGTCAAGCTTAACCCGAGTGTTCCGCGTGCGCAACTGTTTTGCACCCGTTGTATGTGAACGTTGAGTCTATCACACCCGATCATCACCTGGTGTCTCGAAACGACGAACTGTAGCAACAGTGCACAGTCGGGGAGAACACAATTTCGTCTTGAAATTTTAGTGAGAGATCACCTCATAATGCTACCGTCGTTCTAAGCAAAATAAGGTGCATAAAAGGATTAACATCACATGCAATTCATAAGTGACATGATATGGCCATCATCATGCGCTTCTTGATCTCCATCACCAAAGCACCGGCACGATCTTCTTGTCACCGGCGCCACACCATGATCTCCATCATCATGATCTCCATAAACGTGTCGCCATCGGGGTTGTCGTGCTACTCATGCTATTACTACTAAAGCTACGTCCTAGCAAAATAGTAAACGCATCTGCAAGCACAAACGTTAGTTATAAAGACAACCCTATGGCTCCTGCCGGTTGCCGTACCATCGACGTGCAAGTCGATATTATCTATTACAACATGATCATCTCATACATCCAATATATCACATCACATCGTTGGCCATATCACATCACAAGCATACCCTGCAAAAACAAGTTAGACGTCCTCTAATTTTGTTGTTGCATGTTTTACGTGGTGACCATGGGTATCTAGTAGGATCGCATCTTACTTACGCAAAAACCACAACGGAGATATATGAGTTGCTATTTAACATCATCCAAGGACCTCCTCGGTCAAATCCGATTCAACTAAAGTTGGAGAAACTGACACTTGCCAGTCATCTTTGAGCAACGGGGTTACTCGTAGCGATGAAACCAGTCTCTCGTAAGCGTACGAGTAATGTCGGTCCAAGCCGCTTCAATCCAACAATACCGCAGAATCAAGAAAAGACTAAGGAGGGCAGCAAAATGCACATCACCGCCCACAAAAACTTTTGTGTTCTACTCGAGAAGACATCTAGCTCATGATGCCACTGTTGGGGAACGTCGCATGGGAAACAAAAATTTTCCTACGCGCACGAAGACCTATCATGGTGATGTCCATCTACGAGAGGGGATGAGTGATCTACGTACCCTTGTAGATCGTAAAGCAGAAGCGTTACTGAACGCGGTTGATGTAGTGGAACGTCCTCACGTCCCTCGATCCGCCCCGCGAACAATCCCGCGATCAGTCCCACGATCTAGTACCGAACGGACGGCACCTCCGCGTTCAGCACACGTATAGCTCGACGACGATCTCGGCCTTCTTGATCCAGCAAGAGAGACGGAGAGGTAGAAGAGTTCTCCGGCAGCGTGACGACGCTCCGGAGGTTGGTGATGACCTTATCTCAGCAGGGCTCCGCCCGAGCTCCGCAGAAACGCGATCTAGATGAAAAACCGTGGAGGTATGTGGTCGGGCTGCCGTGGAAAAGTCGTCTCAAATCAGCCCTAAAACCTCCGTATATATAGGTGGGAGGGAGGGGACCTTGCCTTGGGGCTCAAGGAGCCCCAAGGTGGTCGACCGAGCCAAGGGGGGAAGGCTCCCCCCCAAACCGAGTTGGACTTGGTTTGGTGGGTGGGAGTCCTTCCTTCCCTTCCCACCTCCTCCTTTTTTTTCTTTTCTCTTTGATTTTCTTTCCTAGGCGCATAGGGCCCCTTTGGGCTATCACACCAGCCCACTAAGGGCTGGTGCACCACCCTCAAGACCTATGGGCTTCCCCGGGGTGGGTTGCCCCCCCCCCCCCCCCGGTGAACTCCCGGAACCCATTCGTCATTCCCGGTACATTCCCGGTAACTCCGAAAACCTTCCGGTAATCAAATGAGGTCATCCTATATATCAATCTTCATTTCCGGACCATTCCGGAAACCCTCATGACATCTGTGATCTCATCCGGGACTCCGAACAACATTCGGTAACCAACCATATAACTCAAATACACATAAAACAACGTCAAACCTTAAGTGTGCAGACCCTGCGGGTTCGGGAACTATGTAGACATGACCCGAGAGACTCCTCGGTCAATATCCAATAGCGGGACCTGGATGCCCATATTGGATCCTACATATTCTACGAAGATCTTATCGTTTGAACCTCAGTGCCAAGGATTCATATAATCCCGTATGTCATTCCCTTTGTCCTTCGGTATGTTACTTGCCCGAGATTCGATCGTTAGTATCCGCATACCTATTTCAATCTCGTTTACCGGCAAGTCTCTTTACTCGTTCCGTAATACTAGATCCCGTAACTTACACTAAGCTACATTGCTTTCAAGGCTTGTGTGTGATGTTGTATTACCGAGTGGGCCCCGAGATACCTCTCCGTCACACGGAGTGACAAATCCCAGTCTTGATCCATACTAACTCAACTAACACCTTCGGAGATACCTGTAGAGCATCTTTATAGTCACCCAGTTACGTTGCGACGTTTGATACACACAAAGCATTCCTCCGGTGTCAGTGAGTTATATGATCTCATGGTCATAGGAATAAATACTTGACATGCAGAAAACAGTAGCAACAAAATGACACGATCAACATGCTACGTCTATTCGTTTGGGTCTAGTCCATCATGTGATTCTCCTAATGACGTGATCCAGTTATCAAGCAACAACACCTTGTTCATAATCAAAAGACGCTGACTATCTTTGATCAACTGGCTAGCCAACTAGAGGCTTGCTAGGGACGGTGTTTTGTCTATGTATCCACACATGTAAATGAGTCTTCATTCAATACAATTATAGCATGGATAATAAACGATTATCATGAACTAAGAAAAATAATAATAACTAATTTATTATTGCCTCTAGGGCATATTTCCAACAGTAGCTAGATGGCTTCTTCTCTCTCCTTTATATTAAATACCATGTTCTTCATGACGTTCATGGGGATCTATCCGATGTAATAATCTTTTACGGTGTGTTTGTCGAGATCCGATGAATTGTGAGTTTATGTTCAAATTATCTATGAATATTATTTGAATACTTTCTGAATTCTTATATGCATGATTTTATATCTTAGCAAGTCTCTTCGAGTTATTGGTTTGGTTTGGCAACTAGATTGGTAATTCTTGCAATGGGAGAAGTGCTTAGTTGTGGGTTCAATCTTGCGGTGTACTCACACAGTGACAAAGTGGGGGTAGCGAGACACATGTTGTATTGTTGCCATCAAAGATAAAAAGATGGAGTTTTGATCATATTGCTTGAGTTTATCCCTCTACATCATGTCATCTTACTTAATGCGTTACTCTGTTCTTCATGAACTTATACTCTAGATGCAGGCGGGAGTCGGTCGATGTGTGGAGTAATAGTAGTAGATGCAGAATCGTTTCGATCTACTTGACACGGACGTGATGCCTATATGCATAATCATTACCTGAGATATTTTCATAATTAGTCGCTTTTCTATCAATTGCTTGACAGTAATTTGTTCACCCATCGTATTATATTCCTTTATGAGAGAAGCCTCTAGTGAAACCTATGGCCCCCGGGTCTATTTTCCATATTATACTTTCAGATCTGTAAACCAAAAACACCAAAAATATCTTGGTGCAATTTATTTAGTTTTGTTTCTGCAATCTTTATATCTATATCTATCAGATATCATCCTTGCAAATAACTCTGAAGGGATTGACAACCCCTTTTTAGCATTGGGGTGCAAGAGTTTGATTATTTGTGTAGGTACTACGATTGGGGACTTGCTTGTTCCTCCTACTGGATTGATACCTTGGTTCTCAACAAACTGAGGGAAATATGTATCTACTTCACTGCACCACCCTTTCCTCTTCAAGGGAAAACCAACGCAAGCTCAAGAGGTAGCATGCGTTTGTTGAGCATGAACATTATATTTGATTCTTGTTTATTGCAAGACGGTTACTCATTTAAATCAAAGAATAACGTTTGTTCTATTTATATGAGTAAAATCTTGTATGGTCATGCACCCAATGTGAGGGGTTTGTTCTTATTGAATCTCGATAGTGATGACACACATGTTCTTAACATTGATGCCAAAATATGCAAAGTTGATAATGATAGTACCACTTTCTTGTGGCACTGTTGTTTAGGTCATATTGGTGTAAAACACATGAAGAAAGTCCATGCTGATGGACTTTTGGAGTCACTTGATTTTGAATCACTTGACACATGTGAGCCATGCCTCATGGGCAAGATGACCGAAACACCGTTCTCCGGAACAATGGAGCGAGCAAGTGACTTATTGGAAATCATACATACTAATGTGTGCGGTCCGCTGATCACTGAAGCGCACGGTGGATATCATTATTTTCTCATATTCACCGATGACTTAAGTAGATATGGTTATATTTAATTAATGAAACACAAGTCTGAAATGTTTGAAAAGTTCAAGCAATTTCCAGAGTGAAGTGGAGAATCATCGTAACAAGAAGATCAAATTCCTACGATCTGATCGAGGAGGAGAATATTTGAGTTATGATTTTGGCACTCACCTAAGACAATGTGGAATTGTTTCACAGTTGACACCGCCTGGAACCCCACATCATAATGGTGTGTCCGAACATCGTAATCGAACCTTATTAGATATGGTGTGTTCTATGTTGTCTCTTTCCGATTTTCCACTATCGTTTTGGTGTTATGCGTTAGAGATAGTTGTATTCACTTTAAAGGCGCCATCTAAATCCGTTCAGATGACGCCATATGAGCTGTGGTTTGGCAAGAAACCAAATTTGTCGTTTCTTAAAGTTTGGGGATGTGACGCTTATGTCAAAAAGCTTCAGCCTGGAAAGCTGGAACCCAAAGCGGAGAAATGCGTCTTCATAGGATATCCAAAAGAGATAGTTGGGTATGCCTTCTATCTCAGATCCGAAGGCAAAGTGTTTGTCGCTAAAAATTGAACATTTCTTGAGAAAGAGTATCCCTCAAAAGAATTGAGTAGGAGGAAGGTAGAACTTGATGAGGATCTTGAACCTTTGCTTCAACCAGAGAGTAGTGCAACATAGAAAGTTGTTTTTGTGGAGCCTACACCAGTTGAAGAGGAAGCCTATGATTATGATCATGAAGCTTCGTATCAATTTGATGTCAAACCTCGTAGGGAGACAAGGGCACTTACTTCTCCTCAGTGGTACAACAACCGTATCTTAACAGTCATGTTGTTGGACAACAATGAACCAATGATCTATGGAGTATGGTGGGCCCGGATTTCAACAAATGGATAGAGGCCATGAAATCCGAGATAGGATCCATGTATGAAAACAAAATGTGGACTTTGGAAGTATTACCTAAAGGGAGAAAGGCCATTCAGAATAAATGGATATTTAAGAAGAAGACAGACGCCAACGGTAATATCACCATCTATAAAGTTTAAGGAGTTGACTACGATGACACTTTATCACCGGTAGCGATGCTTAAGTCCGTCAGAATCATGTTAGTAATAGCTACATTTTTCGATTATGAAATTTGGCCAATGGATGTCAAAACAGCGTTACTTAATGGTTTTCTTAAGGAAGAGTTGTATATGATGCAACCGGAAGGTTTTGTCGATCCAGAGAATGCTGAAAAAGTATGCAAACTCCAGCGATCCATTTATGGACTGGTGCAAGCATCTCGGAGTTGGAATCAGTGCTTCAATGAGGTGATCAAGGTGTTTGGGTTTATACAAGTTTATGGAGAAGCTTGTATTTACAAGAAAGTGAGTGGGAGCTCTATAGCGTTGCTAATATTATATGTGGATGACATATTGCTGATTGGAAACAATATAGAATTTTTGGAAAGCGTAATGGATTACTTGAATAAGAGGTTTTCAATGAAGGGCCTAGGAGAAGGTGCTTACTTATTAGGCATCAAGATCTATAGAGATAGATCAAGATGCTTAATAGGACTTTCACGGAGCACATACCTTGACAAAGTTTTGAAGAAGTCCAAAATGGATCACTCCAAGAAAGGGTTCTTGCCTGTATTGCAAGGTGTGAAGTTGAGTAAGGCTCAGTGCCTAGTGACTACAGAAGATAGAGAAAAGATGAGTGTCGTCCCCTATGCTTCAGCCATAGGCTCTATCATGTATGCAATGATGTGGACAAGACCTCATGTGAGCCTTGCCATAAGTATGGAGGGAAGGTTTCAAAGTGATCCAGGAATGGAACACTAGATAGCGGTCAAGAATATTCTAAAGTACCTAAAAAGGACTAAAGAAATGTTTCTTGTGTATGGAGGTGATCAAGAGCTCGTCATAAAGGGTTTACGTCAATGCAACCTTTGACACTAATCGAGATGACTCTAAGTCTCAAACCGGATACGTATTTATTCTCAATGAGGATGCGGTAAGCTAGTGCGGTTTCAAGCAAAGCGTGGTAGCTGATTCTACATGCGAAGCGGAATACATAGCTTCCTCGGAGGCGTCTAAAGAAGGTGTCTAGATGAAGGAGTTCATGACAGATCTTGGAGTTGTGGTGAGTGCACTAGATCCAATGATTCTATTTTATGACAACACTGATGCAATTGCTCTAGCCAAGGAACCAAGGTTTCACAAGAGGACCAGACACATAAAAGCGACGCTTCAATTTCATTCGCGATTACATCAAGGAGGAGGTCATAAGAATTTGCAAAGTGCAAACGGATCTGAATGTTGGAGACCCATTGACTAAGCCTCTTCAACAAGCGAAACATGATCAACACCACAACTGTATAGGTGTTAGATTGATTACGATGTAAATCACATAGATTATTGACTCTAGTGCAAGTGGGAGACTGTTGGAATATGCTCTAGAGGCAATAATAAAGTGGTTATTAATATATTTCCTTGTTCGTGATAATCATTTATTATCCATGCTAGAATTGTATTGATTGGAAACTCAAATACATGTGTGGATACATAGACAACACACTGTCCCTAGTGAGCCCCTAAAGGACTAGATCATTGATCAAAGATGGTCAAGGTTTCCTAGCCATAGACATGAGTTGTCATTTGATAACGGGATCACATCATTAGGAGAATGATGTGATGGACAGGACACAAACTATGAACGTCTCATTTGATCGTGTCAGTTTATTTCTATTGTTTTGGGCATGTCAAGTATTTGTTCCTATGACCATGAGATCATGCAACTCCCGTACACCGGAGGAATGCCTTGTGTGTATCAAACGTCACAACATAACTGGGTGACCATAAAGGTGCTCTACAGGTATATCCGGGGTTGTGTGTTGTTTTGGCGTGGATCAAGACTGGGATTTGTCACTCCATATGATGGAGAAGTATCTCCAGGGCCCACTCAGTAATACAACATCACAAGAAGCTTGCAAATAATGTGACTATGGAGTTAGTCACGAGATCTTGTATTATGGAACGAGTAAAGAGACTTGTCGATAACGAGATTGAACTAGGTATGCAGATACCGACAATCAAATCTCGGGCAAGTAACATACCGATGGACAAAAGGAACAACATACGGGATTAACCGAATCCTGGACACACAAGTTCAACTGATAAAGATCTTCATAGAATATGCAGGAACCACTATGGGCATCCAGGTCCCGCTATTGGTTATTGACCGGAGAGTGTCCTGGTCATGTGTGGATAGTTCTCGAACTCGCACGATCTCCACACTTAAGGTTCAGTGATGTTTCGATATTATTGAGTTATGTGTGTTGGTTACCGAAGGTTGTGGAGAGTCCCGGATGAGATCCTGGACATCACGAGGAGCTACGAAATGGTCCGGAGGTAAAGATTTATATATAGGAAAGTGGTATTAGGGTTCCGGAAAAGTTTCGGGCATTTCCGGTAGTGTACCGGAAGTGACGAATGGGTTTCGGGGGTCCACCGGGCGGGGCCTACCCACCCCGGGGGCCACATGGGCCCCAGAAGTGGCGCACCAACCCCTGGTGGGCTGGGAAGCCGAACCCATAAGGGACCCATGCACCCAAGAGGAAAGAGGTTGAGGGTGGAGAAGTCCTTGTTGGAGTATGATTCATCCCCACGCCCACCTCCTTGTAGGAGGTGGACTCCACCTCCTTGGCTGGCGGCCAAAGGCCCTAGGGGAAACCCTTGGGCGCCTCCTCCCACCCCTTCCTCCTATATATAGTGGAGGTTTTGAGGGAGCTACCACCTGAAAAGCCACATGCTGCCCTCTCCTCTCTAGATCGTCTCCCTCCTCTAGATTAGTTCGGTAGAGCTTGGCGACGCCCTGCCGGATTAGGTCACCACCACCGCTGCCATGCCGTTGTTCTGCCGGAGAACTCATCTACCTATCTGTCCTTGCTTGCTCGATCAAGGAGGCGGAGATTGTCATCGAGCTGTATGTGTGCTGAACGCGGAGGTGCTGTTTGTTTGACACTAGATCGTGATTGGATTGCGGTACGGCTTGCGATTTGGATCGTGAAGACGTTCAACTACATCAGCCGTGTTTTTTTGAACGGTTCCCGCTTAGCGATCTACAAGGGTACGTGGATCCGATCTCCCCTCTCATACATGCTCATCCCCATGGATAGATCTTGTATGTTCATAGAATTTTTTTATTTTCTATGCAATGTTCCCCAACAATTTTCTCCCTCCACTGATGGCAGTCTAATCTCCAGATGGGATCTACCTAACCCGAGGATGGATAGATTTATTTTTGCTGCAAAACAATGTTTACTTTTCGGTTATTTAGACTTATTGGTTGTGTGAATCATGTTAATGCATCATCTACCTGGACAACAATCAACTATGGCCTTGACCTCCTCAAGAGAGGACTGACATGAAGAATTGGGAACGGAGAACATATACGAATTTGGCGAGACAACTGGATCCCGAGACCTTTTTCCTATAAACCAGTGTCAGCTCAAGGAACATGCAGATTTCGTTTTGTGTCACAGCTACTGAATGAGAATGGATCCTGGAACGTGAATGTGATACAGTAGTCTTCCTTTTTACCATGTGATGTGGAGGAAATTTTGAAAATTAGAGTATCCCCCAGACTTAGTGCTGACGTCCTAGCATGGGGTCCAACTCCAAATGGGTTTTTTTTCGGCGAAGTCTGCTTATGACTTAGCGTTTGAGGAATCCCACATAACAACAACTGAAGCTTCTAGCGCAGCACCTCATGGACGGCGTGCCTGTTGGCAGCTAATTTGGAAATGCAATTTTCCTCGCATGGTCAGAAATTTTGCGTGGCGTGCCTCAGTTAACTCACTGCCTACATGGCAAAATAAGCACAGGAGAGGCCTTGAAACATCGGAAATTTTCCCAGTATGTGGACGGGAGACTGAAGATTCGTTTCATGCTCTCTGCCGCTGTCCCCTTGCTGTACAATTATGGCGACTTATGGCAACAAATTGGCATCTGCCAATGATTGATGAGGTATGTAACACTGGGAAGAAATGGTTGCTTGATGCTCTTTACCCTCTGACTGATACCGCCTGAAGCATGCTGCTGATGACGCTTTGGCTGTCTTGGTACAATCGGAATGAAATTGATCACTACAAGGACCCCCCCCCCTCCCTCCTATGGAAGTCTCAAAAAGATACTTAATTAGCTACTTGGACTCACTGTTATCACTTCAAAGTTTGGACGGGGATCAAGTGAAAGGAGAAAGGTGTAACAGCACCCGGGTGACTAGTCACCCTTTATAAACAGTAAAATAAAAAAATAGAAAAAAAGTAAAAAAAAACTGAAACTTTGCAACATATAAGATGGTCAGACTTTATAGGTCTTACAAGTTTTCATGCCAAAATATCATGTAGAGAAAGGTGTACAAACAAGTTTCTGATTTCAGTGCTAAAATATCTCAAAATTTGAAGTACTAGAAAGTTTTTCCTGTGTAGAGCTCCTCAAATGTTTTTTTTGGCATGAAAACTTGCAAGCGCCTAGAAAGTTTGATCATCTTTGATCTTGCAAAGTTTTAGAATTTTTTATTTTTTTTCAATTTGTTTTGACGGTACTGTTCATAAAGGGTGCCTAGGCACCCGGGTGCTGAAAACCACTCTCATGTGAAAGGGAAGCAGGTAATTTCCTATGATAGTTTCATTACTTCCTCACATGCGAGGACAAGTGAGGGCCATGACCTGGATGGACCTTGCCAAGGAAAGGGTGGACTAAATTAAATAGAGAAGGTGCACGGAATGTTGATGGACGAGCTGGTGCTGGCATGGTTCTTCGAGATGACACATGAAGCATAATTTTCTCATCATGTAGAGAACTGTTCTCATGTAGGAGTGCCCTGGAATCGGAGCTAACTGCATGCATGGACGGGTTATCTATTGCCATTCAGCGAACTCATTTGCCAATAGAATTAGAGATGGATTTGTTGGTAGCAGTGAATATGATAAACGATGAAGTTACAGACAGATCAATCTTTTGCTCACTCGTCCAGGAGATAAAGTATTTGATGAGTATTCGAGCTACTTGTGTTACACATGTTATGCGTAGCCAGAACTATGTTAGTGGCTACCTGGCTAAATTTGATGGGAGTAATAGTAGAACCGTAGTTTGGTTAAACTCTAGCCTGTGAGTGATAGTTGATCTTTGTATTGCAGACTGTAGCGTTTCGGCTACTTGAGTAATGCACTTTTCTATCCAATTTTTTTTAATAAAGATGCAGAGACCAGTCATTTTTTTCAATGCGGTTATATCATCTTGATAAATCAATTCAATGAGATATCATTTATTAAAAATACGAAGGTTCACCATAATACGCATGTGAAAACCATTTTATTGGTAGTTGATTCCTTGCACACATCATATCTTATCAAGTATACCACCTCATCAAAATCCATTCAACATGCATGAAACAAGATTTTCATTATCTTATGTCACTTATATTGACAATAATCAAAGACTACAATATATAATATGTATAGTTTTAGTTTATATATTATTAAGTTAACTTTCACGTTCCATAGAAATAAATCAAATCCTTCAAAGTATACTGCAATCTATTCTCGCAGCAACATGCGGGGTATGTTCTAATTTGACAAATAGTGACTCACGTGATCTATAGAAGAGGCTCGGATAGACCCATGTCTGTGATGGCGGCCACTGACGGTCATCGGAGATGAGCGCTTGCCACGAGTCGAAGAACTTCTCGCGGCCGGAGCCTGGTATGAACGCGTGGAAGGGCGCCTCGCTTCCGAACTCGTAATGCATCGACGACACGAGGAAGTAGACTCGGTTGGCCACCACCCCGCAGCGTGCCGCATCGGCGCACGCCATTGCGCTTCTCCCCGCGCAGTCCACGAACAAGCTGTACTCCCCGATCCCGTCCAGCTCCTCCCACCTCATCGCCGCCATGTCGAGGGCGTGCACGCTCAACTTCTGCACTTCCGGCCGCCAGCTCGAGCGGTTCTCGTCCGAGGGCTCCGTCATGATCAGAAGGAGGAGGAGCCGCTCGCCGGCGGCTACTAGGCGGGGCCCGTACCGTAAACGCTCAAACGTGGCGGTGTCCGAGTCCGGGAGGCCGGTTGTGGGCAGCAACCGGACCGCATGGGACTGCCAATGGTGTGGAGCATTGACTTCATCGAGGCGAAACTCCAGCAGCTCGGCTCGGTCGGTGATGCCAAGGACACGGCCATGGAAATCGATCACGGTAGAGAGGAAGGATGCACCACGGGGAAGGCGGTGCGGCGTCCACTGAGGGTCGGGGTTTAGGGTCGTCGGGAAGCGGAGTGAGACGAACTTGTGGTCGTAGGTCTCGAAGAGCAGCACGTGGGTTGGGGTGAGTGATGCGTAGTGGTAAGAGAAGCCGTTGGGCAGCGGGGCGGCGAGACGCTCAGCGCCGGTGAAGGCGTCGACGACGACGAGATTGCTACACCGTCCGTGATACCCCCTTTGGAGGAGGATGAGGTGGCCACGCGATGCAGAGAGGAGCGTGGATCGGAATGCCGGCAGCGGCACGGCCACGGGGTCGCCGATCACGGCAGGGGAGAGGCCGATCAAGCGGGCAGACTTGCCACAGTTCCTTCTGGCTTGGAGCGTAAGAGGCGGGATGCGCGGGACGATGGTGGATGCAGAGGCGATGAAGAAGCGCCGCCATGGCCGGCAGGCGGCGGCAAAGGCCGAGAGAGAGCGGAGGCATGGATATAGGCGGTCAAGGACGTCCGTGAGCACCAAGTCCGGGAGGTGTCCCCAGTCCCGGAGCTCCGCCGATACGGGTGGCTGGGGCGTCGCGGCGATCTCGCCCAAGCGCTCCGGCGGTCTCATGGCGAAGGCAGCTTTACATGATTCGTTGACAGGCAAAACGCGACCGTGTAAGTAATATAGTACCCGCTGATCCTTGGAACATCCGCCGGTTAATTTACCATCTGAACACGGCTAAACTCGTACTGCCAAGGAATGTGATTTAAAATTGTAGGGCGGTAAAGGTAAGGACATGTTTGGCGATGATTACGTCGCGGGAGGAAGATTTGGACGCTGGACATACCTTGATCGGCTGATGGCTCCTACTGCAGTAGTCCGTAGAGGCGTAGTTCTTGGATGTTTGTCAATTAACTACTTTTTTTAGCACATACATGAGCATACACTTAGAACCCACACACGTACATTTTATCCTATAAACATCTTTGAGAGATTAAGCCGACACATCATCTTAAGATTGATGAAGTCGTTATATACATCTTCGTAGTCGATGGGAATGTCTTCTCTCAATGAACGCACATCGCAAAAAGACTTGGAATAATTTCAAAAAAATGCAAGCACCAATATCAAATTTATGATTTAAACTCTGATGAACAGGGTATATCACAGTCTATCTAACCATTCAACGTGGTTGATTTACAATTTAGCTACTCTAGTATTGAAAGGTTTTTTCTTTCAGTAAAGCGGTGTTTTACTATATATATATAGGGTGTGTCTATTCTAATAACATACCTTAAGATCTTATTCTCATAAAATTTTCGCTTATTCTCATAACACTTTTATAATATTCGATCCACCAGACTCGAACCACATAGCAACCCGAGAAAACAGCCTCACCCTCGACCACATCCCCACCAACCTATCCACCCCCTCCGTCTTCCTCTTGCCCAACCCCAATCCTCGTCTTGCCTCCTGCCTCCCTGCACCGGCGGATCCCCACCCCACCACGCGTCGCCCGAGCCCACCTAACCCCAACCCCCGCCTCCCACCCCGACCCACACGTTCTTCTTCTTAGAGCATGGTTAATAGTATAGCCAACTGCTGGCTATAAGCCATCTTATAGTCCATCTTATAGCTAGCTTGTACAATAGTTAGTTATAAAAGAGTATTACTTTTATCATATATGGTCCACCTTTCATTCTCACAAAGCATCTAGGAACACGTGCTAGAGCTAGCTCTTCACGAAGAGCCCGCTTCCCTTCTCTCTCCTCTTCTCTCTCATCCAACTCAACAAAAATATAGTATTTTAATCCTTACAGCATGCTAACTGTACCTTATTGTACTTGCTCTTACTCGCGGCGACAACCTCAAACCCCACATGCAACTGCCCCGCGCCGCTCGCCTTCCTTCGGATCCAAACCACCAGCCCATGACCCGCCAACCTCCCGCACCACCAGCCGGAGTCAACTCCGCCACCCCTACCCACAACGGCGTGGTGCCTCCGAGATCCACCGCCAACGCTGCACCCTTCCTCCACCCCAGCTCCCAACCGTTTCCTGTGCACCCCAGCCCGAGCCGCCGGGTTCATCCCACCTCCACCCCACATCGGCGCACCCCAAGCCATCCAACCCCACACCGGCGATGGCGTCGCCTACATCGACCCCAGCCCCTGCCTCCATCCACTAGATCTGCCCCAAGGTCGACGCCGCTCCTCCGCCTTCCACCCTGCCCACCTCGGTGAACCCCCTCCTCCCCACCCCCACCCCCCCGTGCCGGCCAGTCAGTGAGGATGTTCCTGTGTCGGCTGCTGGTGTCCCCGCCTCTGTCACGGGCCCTCTCCGCCGCAGCGCCCGTATCCATGCACCGACTCGCATCATGGTCGTCGACGTCGCTGCGCGTGGTGCGGTGCATGGCCAGGGAGCAGCAAATCCAGCGGGAGCTGGCGTACATGCTGACCCGCGACCCCGTGATGCAGCACACAGTCCTGCCCAAGGCCGCCCTCGGCGCCGACCGGTACCTCTCCCCCCTAACCACCATCGCTGACGTCGAGCTCTCTAACAAACTCAAGGTCGACCCCGGCTGCTTGTTTGAACCTCGATGTGTCTGCGCTTCAATCTGGGGTGGTGAGTTGTGGGAGTGATGCTAAGTTCGTTGTCTGTCTGCAGGTGTGCAAGGTGTAAGTGTCCGTGTTTGGGGATGAGAGGGGGGAAGAAGGTCGCCATGTCCGGCCTCAAGGACAAGACCAAGTACTGAGCCAGATTGGCAAGCGGATGAAGCTGTGCCTCATGCCTAAGATACGGTTCATCGAAGACGAGTCCATGAAGCGCATAAGTAGGATATGCTTGATACTTGTTGTTTTTGTTTTGCAGAGATTGGCGTGTTACGAAATGCAAGCTCTTCTATTGTCAAAACAAACTCATCTAGCTTCACCATCACCATGAGCTTTCACCCGTTTTGTTGTAACGTCCTGACTTTTTTTGGACGTGTTTGTTGTGGACGCATCTCCCTCGGGCTTTGTTTTGTAGGAGTTGATTGGGGAGGTTTGGGGGAGGAGGGGATTTGAGGGGATTTGATGAATCCCTTCCTTCCACTACCCAATCCTCTCAAATCCTCGGGGCTTTGCTTCCACCAGTCCCTCAAGGAGGGTCCTGAACACATGGATAGAAAGGGATTAAAGGCGAACGGAGGGGATTCGGCTAAGCAAACCCCTCTTACCAAATGGGCGCCCGAGTTTCTGTGGGGTTTCTGACCCTCCTGAGGCCTCGTTTGGTATGAGAGGTTTCGAGGGGTTCTAGGAGGAGCGGATTTGGGAGGATTTAAGAGGATTGGGTGAAATGGAGGGATTCACCAAATCCTCCCAAACCCACAAATCCTCACATACCCCTACTATTTGGTACACATGGATTGATACATAGGGTTTGTAAAATTACTATACTATAATTAAAAATGTAATTTTTACAACTCCAAAAGCTCATAAAAGAAATGTACTTGTAATAAAGGTGCAACTAGAGTACGCAAAACAACAAACAACCTCATATAATCTGTTACAAGTACTATCAACGGTTCAAATGAAAAATTCAAGATGTTCGTCAACGATTCATCACAACATAAACACATGTTTGACTGGCGAATGCTCCGAGACATGTTTGCGGGCGACAAAGTGTGGAGGAGACTTATGACGGCAAAGCGTGGTTGCCCATGCTTCCGTGAGATCAGATCCCTATAAAAACAGATGAATTGGTCCAAGGGTTAGATGCTAAAAAAAACTAAACATATCAAACATATGGCAAACAGAGCATCGAGCAACAACTACTGTTTTGACATTGACGGACCCATGAACAACAAGAAGTCATAATAAAAAAATAGTTAAGTCCAAGAACAGCGTCAGGTCATAATAAAAAAATAGTTGAGTCCAAGAACAGCGTCATGTCAAGAACTTCGAATATCTACACTAAACATTTGGTCATTACCATCAGACTGGCCTAATCATAGTCAGAGAATTAAGGCCATAGATATCTTATCCATTGGCATTCACCCGCAGTCTAGCAATCAAATTGCAGCTCTGTTGTTTCCAAAAGAAATTACAGCCTTGTTGCGCTCACATTCTCACAGCCAAACCCCACTCTCCTGAAGGCTCCCTTGTGAGAAATCAAAGGAGCTTGCAAGCACAAGAACCTGCCAACGACTTCATGACTAACATCCACTCATCCACAATTGCCCAGGAGGGTAAACGAGGCACTACCGGATGTTGCCCAGAGGATCTCCCACCGACGCAGATGGGCATACTCGGGAAAGGGCCAGATCTCCGGACGGCGTGGAGGCGGCTGGGTCAGCGGAGGCCCGAGGAGCGTGAAGGAGGTTGGGGTCGCGTGATGGAGGCTGGGAATGCGAGAGGGCGGCGCGGATGTACGTAGCGGTGGCAGCGACGAGTCGACGAGTTTGCAGGCGGCACGCGCAAGGAGGCGGTGGTCGGCGGCGGCACGTCGAGGAGGCGGCGGTGCAGGGAGAAGAATGTGTGGCTCCAGTTCCACGAAGGCCTCCTCATGCTTTCTGAACCGCGTGGATTCGAGCGAATCGAAGGGGGGTCGGGTGGATTGGGCCAGTGAAACCTCCTGTACCAAATGGTCCAAAGAGGATTGTAGCGGGTTTTGGGCCACACGTGGAAAATCCACTCAAACCCTGTCCAAACCTCTCGTGGCAAATGAGGCCTGAAGATTTTCCTCTCGAAACCTCCTGAATCCCTCCGTGCCAAACGAGACCTCAGGGGCCATAGACGATAGACGCAGATATTGCTTGCATCACCTCAAGTTCACGGTGATGTGATGTGGTTCAGTTGCTGACAAAGCAAGGTGTACTTCACTGTTCAGTGCACTGCAGTATGATATTTTTGTTATTTTTGCAGATACAAAAACGATAAGCAAAAAAGGGAGGAAACAAGTGCACTGCATGCCACTCGTTCCCTTGATCTTTTCTTGTATTTTGAGTGTGGTTGTGTAAAAATAATGAATGGATAAGTATACTTTCAAGCTCACTTTGTCCTCTCATGCAGTTTATTCTTTTTCATGAGAAAAAAGATTGATGTGATTCACTTCGTGGTGGTTGGTGGTTCACTTTGTAAAATAATATAAGGAAAATAAATTCTCATGAAAAAGGAACAAAGAAATCATGTAGCTTTCTTGACCAACTAATGGAGTGCGCTTTTCCAGCTGAAGTAGTGTAGTCGGTCGTATGATGTTGTTCGTCTCATGCAAGAAATTATTATCGAACAACAAAAATTAATGTGGTTCACTTTTTGATAGCGTTGCGGTTCACTTACGTCCGATTTTAAGTACACTTCACTTCCTCGTTTGAAAAATCTATGTCAGACAAAATAAGCAATGAAGTTTGCTTGCCTGTAGTATCAAGTGCGGTTTTTAGTCTGATGCGGTTCACGCGTCGATTTTGGTGTCGCAAAAAATAGAGTATCCAGATTTCGGTAATTTCAAAGTTGTTCTAAAATTGTAAGGAAATAGAGAAAGTGTTCTACATGAAAAAGTTGCATCTCGTCGATATATTTCCAACGCCATATCATTTGCATTGTTCCGACAAGCGGTTTGGAAAAAATTACAAAAATACGCTTGCTACAACTCATAGGCTGCCACACCGTTTTCAAAATTCATTTAAAACCACGAAGAATCTCAACAAATGGCCAAAATATGAAAATTTCCTCTATTCCACAACAAATGGCCAAAATATGAAAATCGCTATGAAGGGGTTGTCAATCCCTTATAGATTGTTTGCAAAGTGAGAGCTGAAAGAAAAAAATAAACAAAGCAAAGTAAAAGTGAAAGCTGAGATGATAGTTGTGAATAGACCCGGGGGCCGTAGTGTTCACTAGTGGCTTCTCTCATGAAAGCAAGTCGACGGTGGGTGAACGAATTACTGTCGAGCAATTGATAGAACCGCGCAAAGTCATGACGTTATATATGGCAATGATCATATCTATAGGCATCACGTCCAAAACAAGTAGACCGATACTTTCTGCATCTACTACTATTACTCCACACGTCGACCGCTATCCAACATGCATCTAGTGTATTGAGTTCATAAGAACAGAGTAACGCCTTAAGCAAGATGACATGATGTAGATGGACAATCTGAAATCTATGATGAAAGCCCATCTTGTTACCCTTGATGGCAACAACATGATGCGTGCCTTGTTGCCCCTTCTGTCACTGGGAAAGGTCACCACACGGTATGAACCTAAAACCAAGCACTTCTCCCATTGCAAGAATCATAGATCTAGTTGGCGAAACAAAACCCAAGACTCGGAAAGACTTACAAGGATATCAAATCATGCATATAAGAAATCAGCAAAGACTCAAATATAAATCATAGATAATCTGATCACAAATCCACAATTCATCGGATCTCGAAAACACACCGCCAAAGAGGATTACATGGGATAGATATCCATGAAGATAATGGAGAACTTTGTATTGAAGATCCAAGAGAGAGAAGAAGTCATCTAGCTACTAACTACGGACCCGTAGGTCTGAAGTGGACTACTCACGAGTCATTGGAGAGGCAATAATGTTGATGTCACTACAAGAAATGTGTTAATCCATGACGGATTTCTGATGATGTTCCCGACATCTGTCATGGAAACTGTCACCGATTAGCAGGATGTGTTTGGGCCCAAATAGGGTAGCCCCCTAATGACAGACATGGAAGTACCGTCACGAAAACTGTCATGGATTGACCAACCGAGCCTAGACGGGCCTAGCCATTTTTCCTTTGTACACCATCATAACCATTCTCCTGTTGACGTGATGTCACCGTTTGAGTTACATTATAATTTGAATTTGTAATAATGTTAAACAAGAAATAATCATAATGAAATTAGATGACCTCAATTTTAATATATTAGTATAGAAGACACACATGAAGACAACCTGAAGCTCGGCCAGCATCAAAAGGGCAAAGATAATAAATTCCCACATAACACATGTATTCCAGAAATTTTAAACACTGAATAAAATCATGATACCTCTAAACATTTTTTTAAATAAGCTTGAAGGAAAGCGCGCCAAGAATAAAACATTCAAGTCGTCTACGCGCTCCGTCAAAAAAATTCGGAGTCAATCCATTTAAGTACACGCCGTCCCACACATCGCACCTCCCTCCCCCGACCCTAGAAACCCTATCCACCCATAGCCGCCGCCACCTCTCCATCTCTCCTCCGGCTCTCGATTTAGATTCGCCACTCACCGACGCCCTCACACCTCGCCGTCGGTATCCCCCAAATCTTTCGTCGTCCCACCCTCTCTGTCTCCCTTTCCCCCTCCCTCCCCTCCCCTCCTTCAAAGAGGAGAGGGACATCGTTCAGCCATGGTGGCGGCCATGGCGGCAGCCAGATCTGGGACGGTCGCAGGCACCTCTCCCGCCTAGCAAAGACTACGAGATTTGCTGGTATGGGACAGAAGGACTGCTTCCTCCCGTTGCTTTTGCTCAGTCGTGCGTGAGGAGATTGTGGGGAACGTCGCATGGGAAACAAAAAAATTCCTACGCGCACGAAGACCTATCATGGTGATGTCCATCTACGAGAGGGGATGAGTGATCTACGTACCCTTGTAGATCGTACAGCAGAAGCGTTAGTGAACGCGGTTGATGTAGTGGAACGTCCTCACGTCCCTCGATCCGCCCCGCGAACAATCCCACGATCAGTCCCACGATCTAGTACCGAACGGACGGCACCTCCGCGTTCAGCACACGTACAGCTCGACGATGATCTCGGCCTTCTTGATCCAGCAAGAGAGACGGAGAGGTAGAAGAGTTCTCCGGCAGCGTGACGGCGCTCCGGAGGTTGGTGATGACCTTGTCTCAGCAGGGCTCCGCCCGAGCTCCACAGAAACGCGATCTAGAGGAAAAACCGTGGAGGTATGTGGTCGGGCTGCCGTGGAAAAGTCGTCTCAAATCAGCCCTAAAACCTCCGTATATATAGGTGGGAGGGAGGGGAGGAGGCAGCCTCAAAACCTAAAAGTTTGGCCGAAATTGGAGGTGGAGGAGTCCTACTCCAATCCTACTTGGAGTAGGATTCCACCTTCCCACTTGGAAACGCTTTCCACCTTGTGTTTTTTCCTTCTCAAACCTTATGGGCCTTAGTGGGAACTTATTCCAGCCCACTAGGGGCTGGTTTATCTCTTCCCATAGCCCATGAGACCCCTTGGGGCGTGACACCCCTCCCGATGGTCCCCGGCACCCCTCCCGGCACTCCCGGTACACTACCGATGAGCCCGAAACTTTTCCGGTAATGCACGAAAACCTTCCGGTAACCAAATGAGGTCATCCTATATATCAATCTTCATTTCCGGACCATTCCGGAAACCCTCGTGACGTCCGTGATCTCATCCGGGACTCCGAACAACATTCGGCAACCAACCATATAACTCAAATACGCATAAAACAACGTCGAACCTTAAGTGTGCAGACCCTGCGGGTTCGAGAACTATGTAGACATGACCCGAGAGACTTCTCGGTCAATATCCAATAGCGGGACCTGGATGCCCATATTGGATCCTACGTATTATACGAAGATCTTATCGTTTGAACCTCAGTGCCAAGGATTCATATAATCCCGTATGTCATTCCCTTTGTCCATCGGTATGTTACTTGCCCGAGATTCGATCGTTAGTATCCGCATACCTATTTCAATCTCGTTTACCGGCAAGTCTCTTTACTCGTTCCGTAATACAAGATCCCGCAACTTACATTAAGTTACATTGCTTGCAAGGCTTGTGTGTGATGTTGTATTACCAAGTGGGCCCCGAGATACCTCTCCGTCACATGGAGTGACAAATCCCAGTCTCGATCTATACTAACTCAACGAACACCTTCGGAGATACCTGTAGAGCATCTTTATAGTCACCCAGTTACGTTGCGACGTTTGATACACACAAAGCATTCCTCCGGTGTCCGTGAGTTATATGATCTCATGGTCATAGGAACAAATACTTGACACGCAGAAAACAGTAGCAACAAAATGACACGATCAACATGCTACGTCTATAATTATGGGTCTAGTCCATCACATGATTCTCCTAATGATGTGATCCCGTTATCAAGTGACAACACTTGCCTATGGCCAGGAAACCTTGACCATCTTTGATCAACGAGCTAGTCAACTAGAGGCTTACTAGGGACAGTGTTTTGTCTATGTATCCACACAAGTATTGTGTTTCCAATCAATACAATTATAGCATGGATAATAAACGATTATCATGAACTAAGAAATATAACAATAACTAATTTATTATTGCCTCTAGGGCATATTTCCAACAGTCTCCCGCTTGCACTAGAGTCAATAATCTAGTTAACATCACCATGTGATTCCAACGAATCCAACACCCATATAGTTTTGGGGTCTGATCACGTCTTGCTCGTGAGAGAGGTTTTAGTCAACGGTTCTGAAACTTTCAGATTCGTGCGTTCTTTACAAATCTTTATGTCATCTTATAGATGCTGCTACTACGTGCTATTCGGACATGCTCCAAATATCTACTCTACTATACGAATCCGTTTCACTACTCATAGTTATCCGGATTAGTGTCAAAGCTTGCATTGACGTAACCCTTTACGACGAACTCTTTAACCACCTCCATAATCGAGAAAAATTCCTTAGTCCATTAGTTACTACGGATAAATTTCGACCGCTGCTAGTGATTCAATCATGGATCACTCTCTGTACCTCTCAACATACTTTGAGTCAAGGCACACTTCAGGTGCGGTACACAGCATGGCATACTTTAGATTCTACGGCTAAGGCATAGAAGACGACCTTCGTCTATTCTCTTTATTCTGCCGTTGTCGGGTTTTGAGTCTTACTCAAATTCACACCTCACAACGCAACCAAGAACTCCTTCTTTGCTGGTCTATTTTGAACTCTTTCAAAAACTTGTCAAGGCATGCATCTTGTTGAAACTTCTATTAAGCGCTTTCGATCTATCTCCATAGATCTTTGATGCTCAACGTTCAAGTAGCGTAATCCAGGTACTCCTTTGAAAACTTCTTTCAAACAACCTTGTATGCTTTACAGAAATTCTACATTACTTCTGATCCACAATATGTCAACCACATATACCTATTAGAAATTCTATAGTGCTCCCACTCACTTCTTTGGAAATACAAGTTTCTCATAAACCTTGTACAAACCCAAAATCTTTGATCATCTCATCAAAGTGTATATTCCAACTCCGAGATACTTGCACCAGTCCATTGAAGGATCACTGGAGCTTGCATACTTGCTAGTATCTTTAGGATCGACAAAACCTTCTGGTTGTATCACATACAATGTTTGCTTAAGGAAACCGTCGAGAAAACAATGTTTTGACATCCTACATGCAATATTTCATAAATAATGCATCAACAACTAACATAATTCTAACAGACTTTTAGCATCGCTACGAGTGAGAAAGTCTCATCATAGTCAACTGTTTGATCTTATCGAAAACATCTTTGCGACAAGTCGAGCTTTTCTTAATAGTGACTTATCACCATCATCGTCTGTCTTCTTTTAAAGATCCGTTTTTACTCAATAGTCCTATGACCATCAAGTAGTTCTACCAAAGTCTACACTTTGTTTTCACACATGGATCCTCTCTCGGATTTCATGGCTTCCAGCCATTTGTCGGAATCTGGGCCCACCATCGCTTTCTCCATAACTCGTAGGTTCACTGTTGCTCAACAACATGACCTCCAAGACAGGGTTACCGTACTACTCTGCAGCAGTACGCGACCTTGTCGACCTACGAGGTTTGTAGTAACTTGATTCGAAGCTCAATGATCATCATCATCAGCTTCCACTTCAATTGGTGTAGGCGCCACATGAACAACTTCCTGCGCCCTGCTACACACTGGTTGAAGTGATGGTTCAATAACCTCATCAAGTTCTACTACCCTCCCACTCAATTCTTTCGAGAGAAACCTTTCCTCGAGAAAGGATCCGTTTCTAGAAACAAACACTTTGCTTTCGGATCTGAGATAGGAGATGTACCCAACTGTTTTGGATATCCTATGAAGATGCAATTATCCGCTTTGGGTTCGAGCTTATCAGACTGAAACTTTTTCACATAAGTGTCAAAACCCCAAACTTTCAAGAAACGACAGTTTAGATTTCTCTAAACCTCAGTCTATACTGTGTCATCTCAACGGAAATACACGGTGCCCTATTTAAAGTGAGTGCGGTTGTCTCTAATGCATAACCCATAAACGATAGTGGTAATTCGATAAGAGACATCATAGTATGCACCATACCAAATAGTGCGTGGCTATGACGTTCAGACACATCATCACACTATGATGTTCCAGGTGGCATGAACTGCGAAACAATTTCCACATTGTCTTAACTGTGTACCAAAACTCGTAACTCAGATATTCATTTCCATGATCATATCGTAGACAGTTTATCCTCTTGTTACGACGAACTTCACTCTGAAACGGAATTGAACTTTTCAACATTTTAGACTTGAGATTCATTAAGTAAATACTCCTGTATCTACTCAAATCGTTAGTGAAGTAAGAACATAATGATATCCACTGCGTGCCTCAGCACCCATTGGACTGCATACATCAAAATGTATCACTTCCAACAAGTTACTATCTTATTTCATCTCAATGAAAAAAAAGCCTTGCTCATGTGGTATGATTCGCATGTCACTAGTGATTCGAAATCAGGTGAGTACAAAGATCCATCAGCATGGAGCCTTTTCATGCAATTTATACTAACATGACTCAAGCGGCAGTGCCACAAGTAAGTGGTACTATCATTATCAACTCGTATCTTTTGGCACCAATATCATGAACATGTGTAACACTACGATCGAGATTCAATAAACCATTGAAGGTGATTATTCAAGAAAATAGAGTAACCATTATTCTCTTTAAATGAATAATCGTATTGCAATAAACACGATCTAATCATGTTCATGCTTAACGCAAGCACCAAATAACAATTATTTAGTTTTAACACCAATCCCGATGGTAGAGGGAGCGTGCGACGTTTGATCATATCAATCTTGGAAACACTTCCAACACGTATCGTCACCTCGCCTTTAGCTAGTCTCCGTTTATGCCGTAGCTTTCATTTCGCGTCACTAATCACTTAGCAACCGAACCGGTATCCAATACCCTCGTGCTACTAGGAGTACTAGTAAAGTACACATCAACATCATGTATATCAAATACACTTCTTTCGACTTTTGCCAGCCTTCTTATCTACCAAGTATCTTGAGTTGCTTCGCCTCAGTGATTGTTCCCCTCATTACAGAAGCACTTAGTCTCGGGTTTGGGTTTAATCTTGGGTCTCTTCATTAGTGCAGCAACTGTTTTGCCGTTTCACGAAGTATCCCTTCTAGCCCTTGCCTTTCTTGAAACTTAGTGGTTTTACAAACCATCAACTATTGATGCTCCTTCTTGATTTCTACTTTCGCAGTGTCAAACATCGCGAATCGCTCAAGGATCATTGTATGTATCCTTGATATGTTATAGTTCATCACGAAGCTCTCACAGCTTGGTGGCAGTGACTTTGGAGAACCATCACTATCTCATCTGGAAGATTAACTCCCACTTGATTCAAGCGATTGTCGTACTCAAACAATCTGAGCACATGCTCAATGATTGAGCCTTTTCTCCTTTGCTTTGTGGACAAAGAATCTTGTCGGAGGTCTCGTACCTCATAACAAGGGCACAAGCATGAAATCACAATTTCATCTCTTTAGAACATCACTTATGTTCCGTGACGTTTTACAACGTTTTCGGCGCCTTGCTTCTAAGCCATTAAGTATTTTCGTACTGAACTATCGTGTAGTCATCAGAAACGTGTATGTCGGATGTTCACAGCATCCACAGACGACGCTCGAGGTGCAGCACACCGAGTGGTGCATTAAGGACATAAGCCTTCTGTGCAGCAACGAGGACAATCCTCGGTTTTACAGACTCAGTCTGCAAAGTTTGCTACTATCAACTTTCAACTAAATTTTCTCTAGGAACATATAAAATAGTAGAGCTATAGCGCAAGCTACATCGTAATTCGCAAAGACCATTAGACTATGTTCATGACAATTAGTTCAATTAATCATATTACTTAAGAACTCCCACTCAAAAAAGTACATCTCTCTAGTCATTTGAGTGGTACATGATCCAAATCCACTATCTCAAGTCCGATCATCACGTGAGTCGAGAATAGTTTCAGTGGTAAGCATCTCTATGCTAATCATATCAACTATACGATTCATGCTCGACCTTTCGGTCTCATGTGTTCCGAGGCCATGTCTGCACATGCTAGGCTCGTCAAGCTTAACCCGAGTGTTCCGCGTGCGCAACTGTTTTGCACCCGTTGTATGTGAACGTTGAGTCTATCACACCCGATCATCACGTGGTGTCTCGAAACGACGAACTATAGCTACGGTGCACAGTCGGGGAGAACACAATTTCGTCTTGAAATTTTAGTGAGAGATCACCTCATAATGCTACCGTCATTCTAAGAAAAATAAGGTGCATAAAAGGATTAACATCACATGCAATTTATAAGTGACATGATATGGCCATCATCACGTGCTTCTTGATCTCCATCACCAAAGCACCGGCACGATCTTCTTGTCACCGGCGTCACACCATGATCTCCATCATCATGATCTCCATCAACGTGTCGCCATCGGGGTTGTCGTGCTACTCATGCTATTACTACTAAAGCTACGTCCTAGCAAAATAGTAAACGCATCTGCAAGCACAAACGTTAGTTATAAAGACAACCCTATGGCTCCTGCCGGTTGCCGTACCATCGACGTGCAAGTCGATATTATCTATTACAACATGATCATCTCATACATCCAATATATCACATCACATCGTTGGCCATATCACATCACAAGCATACCCTGCAAAAACAAGTTAGACGTCCTCTAATTTTGTTGTTGCATGTTTTACGTGGTGACCATGGGTATCTAGTAGGATCGCATCTTACTTACGCAAACACCACAACGGAGATATATGAGTTGCTATTTAACCTCATCCAAGGACCTCCTCGGTCAAATCCGATTCAACTAAAGTTGGAGAAACCGACACTTGCCAGTCATCTTTGAGCAACGGGGTTACTCGTAGCGATGAAACCAGTCTCTCGTAAGCGTACGAGTAATGTCGGTCCAAGCCGCTTCAATCCAACAATACCGCGGAATCAAGAAAAGACTAAGGAGGGCAGCAAAACGCACATCACCGCCCACAAAAACTTTTGTGTTCTACTCGAGAAGACATCTACGCATGAAACTAGCTCATGATGCCACTGTGAGGAACGTCGCATGGGAAACAAAAAATTTCCTACGCGCACGAAGACCTATCATGGTGATGTCCATCTACGAGAGGGGATGAGTGATCTACGTACCCTTGTAGATCGTACAGCAGAAGCGTTAGTGAACGCGGTTGATGTAGTGGAACATCCTCACGTCCCTCGATACGCCCCGCGAACAATCCCACGATCAGTCCCACGATCTAGTACCGAACGGACGGCACCTCCGCGTTCAGCACACGTACAGCTCGACGATGATCTCGGCCTTCTTGATCCAGCAAGAGAGACGGAGAGGTAGAAGAGTTCTCCGGCAGCGTGACGGCTCTCCGAAGGTTGGTGATGACCTTGTCTCAGCAGGGCTCCGCCCGAGCTCCGCAGAAACGCGATCTAGAGGAAAAACCGTGGAGGTATGTGGTCGGGCTGCCGTGGAAAAGTCGTCTCAAATCAGCCCTAAAACCTCCGTATATATAGGTGGGAGGGAGGGGAGGAGGCAGCCTCAAAACCTAAAGGTTTGGCCGAAATTGGAGGTGGAGGAGTCCTACTCCAATCCTACTTGGAGTAGGATTCCACCTTCCCACTTGGAAACTCTTTCCACCTTGTGTTTTTTCCTTCTCAAACCTTATGGGCCTTAGTGGGAACTTATTCCAGCCCACTAGGGGCTGGTTTATCTCTTCCCATAGCCCATAAGACCCCTTGGGGCGTGACACCCCTCCCGATGGTCCCCGGCACCCCTCCCGGCACTCCCGGTACACTACCGATGAGCCCGAAACTTTTCCGGTAATGCACGAAAACCTTCCGGTAACCAAATGAGGTCATCCTATATATCAATCTTCGTTTCCGGACCATTCCGGAAACCCTCGTGACGTCCGTGATCTCATCCGGGACTCCGAACAACATTCGGCAACCAACCATATAACTCAAATACGCATAAAACAACGTCGAACCTTAAGTGTGCAGACCCTGCGGGTTCGAGAACTATGTAGACATGACCCGAGAGACTTCTCGGTCAACATCCAATAGAGGGACCTGGATGCCCATATTGGATCCTACATATTCTACGAAGATCTTATCGTTTGAACCTCAGTGCCAAGGATTCATATAATCCCGTATGTCATTCCCTTTGTCCTTCGGTATGTTACTTGCCCGAGATTCGATCGTTAGTATCCGCATACCTATTTCAATCTCGTTTACCGGCAAGTCTCTTTACTCGTTCCGTAATACAAGATCCCGCAACTTACATTAAGTTACATTGCTTGCAAGGCTTGTGTGTGATGTTGTATTACCGAGTGGGCCCCGAGATACCTCTCCGTCACATGGAGTGACAAATCCCAGTCTCGATCTATACTAACTCAACGAACACCTTCGGAGATACCTGTAGAGCATCTTTATAGTCACCCAGTTACGTTGCGACGTTTGATACACACAAAGCATTCCTCCGGTGTCCGTGAGTTATATGATCTCATGGTCATAGGAACAAATACTTGACACGCAGAAAACAGTAGCAACAAAATGACACGATCAACATGCTACGTCTATAATTATGGGTCTAGTCCATCACATGATTCTCCTAATGATGTGATCCCGTTATCAAGTGACAACACTTGCCTATGGCCAGGAAACCTTGACCATCTTTGATCAACGAGCTAGTCAACTAGAGGCTTACTAGGGACAGTGTTTTGTCTATGTATCCACACAAGTATTGTGTTTCCAATCAATACAATTATAGCATGGATAATAAACGATTATCATGAACTAAGAAATATAACAATAACTAATTTATTATTGCCTCTACGGCATATTTCCAACAGAGATGCCATGGACAGCCTCCACAGCTCTGACCCCCATCCAGGTCCGCCCCCTTATTTATTTCATCTTAGTTCTGCCCTTCTTCCATTTCCTTCCCTGATGCATGCATTTTCTATTGGTTTTCTTCCTCACATATGCACCTGCACCACCAACTCTATGCAGGGAGAGGAGTGAGGGCGCTGCAGGGAGAAAGGGAAGAACCATGATTTGGTTCAGTTTGTATTTGTCAATCTCGATGGCACGTGCATCTCTAGACAAATATGAATAAGAACTATGTTTTGGTTCAGTTTGTATGTGTCAATCTGGATGGCACCTGCATCTGTAGATAAATATGAATAAGAACCATGCTTTGGTTCAGTTTGTATGTGTCAGATTGTTCATATATTTCGGCTCATGTTCATGCGCTTCTTGACTTCCTTTCATCATAACTGCATGGTGTGCATAATCATATCCTAATTGCTTATGTTCTTTCCTTTGCCCGTCGAAAGCAAGTTTGTTCATTCGGTACTTTATAACTTAAAACTTACTGCGATGAGTGAAACTTGTGAATTTGCAGTCGTCTTGATGCATAATCAGTGACTCGGAATGCTTGTTTATCTTTCCTACCAGATGTGTTAAGGCGCTCAAAGAGAACTGGGAGGACATCAAGGTTGTGTTATGTGTGCATGCTTGACATGATGGTGACAGCGGCAATTGAAGGCCCAGGCTTGTTTACAAGTGAGATGTGCGTGTGTGCAGTAGTTGGTATGTTGTGTGTGTGCGCCTCCTCTCTGAATCTTTTACCACTGAATTTTCTCTGTATCTTGTATATTGCAGGGTATCAAGTAGAGATAAACTGCACATGTCGTCAATCGGATGCACATGTGACATTCTACCAAGATCTAATTCAGTTAGTTCTCTACCAAATCCAATCCCGTTTAGATTTTTCCAAAAGTTTGGTTCATCTTTGTTCTCTAAATCAACATAATCAAGTGTAAAATATCATTTAGTTTATTTTCTACCATATATAATTCGGTAGGAATAAATGTAACCAAGTGTGATGAATAATTTCATCAAATAGGTTTTGGAGATATGATTTCTATGAATGTATTAACATGGCGAGATGTGCTATTTGTTGTTTTGTCCGAGGCATTACTTTTTAGTCCTTGTCTCCTACAACTCAACAAATATATATAACCGAAATAGTTTAATCAAAATCTATGAATAAAGTTACATTATCTGTGGTATGAACTTGATTACTGCCTTGATGTCTTATTCAAACCCAACTTTGGAATATAATTGTACAAATAATGCTTCCAGTTTACCTTGTTCTTTGGGTTGGGAAGCTAAGAGTTTAATTGATGCTGGTTTTTCGCTTATTATAGAGGAGAAGTTGGATCTTGTGCTATTGCATATTTGAAAATGAATATACACATAATTGCAATCTCCAGGAGCGATGGAAGTGAAGATTGCACGTTTTTTTAAGATTACTAGTAGAGGGTATATTATTTTCGTTTCAGATTGAATTATTTACTTTATACATTGTCATATGAGGGCTCTTTGCAAGAAGCGACTGAGATTCATTTATGATCAAAGCCTAAAGAAAATAGGTTTATTAATTTATTGTATGTAGTTGAATTAAGAGAGGAAGAAAAGCGTGGTAAAAAATTATGTTTGATATATATGTTACGATACATCTGCACTGTCTTAACTATTCATGCTAATTCATGTCAATTGAACACTAGCAGCCGTTTGTGATTTTTAAACTTTGAGGTATGAACTCTAACTTTTTTGGACAAAGATAATTGTGTGCCTTGTATCCCAGATATTGAAGTGTGGGCCTTGTATGCCATGAAGTGTAATCAGTAAATGGGAGAATGCATCCTTTTTTTCCTTCAACAAATGTTACTGTTCTTCACAATTCTTGGGTATGGTTAATCTAGATGTCAATTTTACAGTCTGAGAGCATCAGACTAAATTTGAACCGTTAGGTTCACTTTTGTTCCTTCTAGATCTCAGCCATCAATGTAACCATTAGGTTCATCCATTTTTATATAGGAATCCCTGTTAGAGTACATATCAACTTGATTTTTGTTATAATTGATGAATATAAAATGATGTGTCCATCCTTTGTTTTAGTATGACATTGACCTTTCTATGCCTGGATGATAAAATGTAACATTTACAGAACATTTTTTTAGGGAGCTGGCTATTATAACTTATGAATATGAAATGATCTAGCCTGCTTTTTTTTAGCGTGTGTTGCCCACATTTTCATTGTACCTTAATATAGTACTGGTGTCGGTCACATTATTACCTGGAAAATCAACTACTCCCTCTCTTCACTTTTGTAATACGTTTAAGACAGCTAAAATTACTTGGGTCCATACAACTTCCTAGATTCATTTGGGAGCTGGTTGTCATAACTTATTATAATTTTGTATGTGTTTTGATTATATGCAGGTTTGGTTGTTACTGGAGATCCAAGTTTTTAGCAGGAATTACTTGGGTCTGTACAACTTCCTGAAAGCGCGTGGTGGTGTTTTGTTGGAGATTAAAATCAGCCAGTAGGGCACTTTTTCATGGAAGTCATACCACTCGAAAATAGTATGCTTATAGGGCTTTGTAGATATACTAGTCTTTTGATATTAAGCATTCTTTTTTGAAATGAGACTAGATTGTTGGAACTTTGTATTGTCATGTACATGCTATTTTTTGAATGAATATAATTTGGTTGTCATGTTGTAAATTGGGTTGCATTGAGAAAATGGCTTGTATTGAAAAAGGGGCCAATGGGAAGGACAAAAAAACATCTAATGCGTCGGACTAACTAAAATTATTGGGCTGGTTACTACATGGGCCATGTTGGCCTTCACGTCGGATCCACGTAGATGCCATATCAGATCCACGTAGATGCCATGTCAAGTCCACATTGCTTTCACATCATGTAAATCGCTGACGGTTTGTTTCCGTCACAACCTAATTTGGGCTTGCCGGGCCTTCGGCAGATCCATAACGGCCAAGGACCGTCATGGAAGGTAGAGATCAAATTATGACGCGATATACATGATGGATTACCAATCCGTCATGGACGGGCACACATGACAGTTTTTGGCTGATCGGTGACGGACGATGACTGTCATGTATTAACAAATTTCTTGTAGTATGTAGAATCCCTCTAGCTCCAAAGTCCCCTCTGGCAGGGCACCGGGAAGGGTCTCCAGATGAGATCTCGCGGAAACGGTAGCTTGCGGCAGCGGAAAAGTGGTTTCGTGGACATTCTGATTTTTTCTGGGATTTTAGGGAATATATAGGCCAAAGAGCTAGGGCAGGGGAGCGCTAGGGAGGCCACAAGCCTGGTGGTCGCGGGCCCCCTGGCCGCGGCCACAGGGCTTGTGGGCTCCCTGTGGGCCTCCTGCCTTGGCCCTCAAGTCCCCCGATCTTCTTCTGTTCTGGAAAAATTTATTTCGGGGATTTTGTTCCGTTTGGACTCTGTTCCAAAATCATATCTGAAAAGAGTCAAAAACTCAGAAAAAACAGGAACTCGCACTTGGCACTGAATTAATAAGTTAGTCCCAAAAAAGATATAAAAGATATATAAAACATCCAAAGTTGACAAGATAACAACATAAAACCATCAAAAATTATAGATACGTTTGAGATGTATCACCCGTCATGCGCATATTATTTTCGAAACTGCTCTCAAACTGCGAGGAATCTCGAAAAGTGTTCAACATGATGAAGTTGGGAATTTTTTTTGTAGCAATCCAATGGTATATTATACGCCTTGTTCCGACAAACGATTTAAAAACTAGAGCGAAAACGGTGTCAAAAAGGCGTGTAGTTTTTTCTGGTGACATTGGAGTGCTCGTTTTGATGGGGATGCGGTGCACTAACGTTGAGCGTGCAGTTGGAAAGTGTTAGAAGAATAACTATTTTGCTAATTTTAGAAAAATAGACGGGCTATATATGTATATTTATAAAGTCCTATCATGTTTCCTTTTCTTTTTCTTCTTAGAAGAACTAAGTGTATCATCATTCCTTCTTTGAGATTCCTGTTAATTCTTTCACGGTGATCTTCAGGATAGAGAGGCTCTTGATTCATTCTACCTCCTCTAGTCACTACTCTAACAACATGATCATTAATATTATTCATCTCGGTAAGCAAATAATTTTATGACTTAGCTACTTGATTTTGTTGGGTGTGAACCATAGAGGCATGTTTACCTAGACCTTTCACACCATTAGCAATTCTAAACATAAAGTCACTCAAACGATGTATCATCATGGCATTATTCCTCAATTGATTCTTAACATAGTTATTGAAGTGCTCTTGATTAAAAATGTAATTATCAAATTCATCCATGCATTGATCAGGAGTCTTAGCATAAGGTATATCATTCTCATTAAAGAAACGAAGAGACTTTACTTCTACTACCTGTGTTGGGATATCAAGTCCATGTATTTCTTTGATCGGTGGTAATTTCTTACTATCCTCAATTTTAATATCTTTCTCCTTCATAGTTCTTTTTGCTTCTTGCATATCTCCAAGACCGAGAAATAGAATACATCTCTTCTTTTGGATCGGTTCAGGTGGTGGTTCACGGAGTGCCCAATCATCAGCATTTGCAGCATATTATTTAATAGCTTTTCGGCTTGTTCAACGGTTCTTTCCCTGAAAAGACAACAAACACAACTATCTAGGAAATCCTTAGAAGGGTTCGCTAGTCCATTATAAAAGATATCCATAATTTATTTTTTCTTAAGAGGGCAATCAGGCAAAGCTCTTAGTAACTCGAGAAGCCTCCCCCAAGCTTGAGGGAGATTCTCTTGTTTAATTTGAGCAAAGTTAAATATTTCCTCTAAGGCAACTTGTTTCTTATGAGTGGGAAATTATTTTTCACAAAAGTGATAAAACATAGCTTGGGGACTACGCATGCAACTAGGAGCAAGAGAAAGGAACCATTACTTGGCCTCGCCTTTCATCGAGAAAGGAAAGAGCTTAAGGATATAATAGTATCATATCTTTTCAACATTGGTAAACAAGGCAACAATATCATTCAGTTTCATAAGGTGTGCCACCAAAATTTCATTTTCATAGCCACTTCTTAAGTAAGGAAAACGTTTTGTTCACGAATTTGCAAATAAATCCTTATAGTTTGCGGTATTAAACAACGGTCCTTTTTAAAGTGAGAAAGAAAAAAGCAGAAACACAAACGCAAATGGGCTCTCCTCTCTATCCCTAGCCTCCCGATCCCAGCCACCGTTTCTCGATCCGGTACCGCCCAGGCCATCCGGGCTTGGCGTCGATGGATCTGGCGACGGGTGCGGCGTCTTTCTCCTGTGGCAATGGAGCCCTGCCTATCCAGAGAAAGAGAGAGACATGGCATCAAGAAGAGAGGAAGAAAGGAGAAGGTGAAGGGACACAAGACAAGCGAGGCGGTCGTGAGAGATGGAGGCTCCGGTGAACGGCCGATGGGTAGGGAGACGAGCTCGAGTTGAGGCGGCGTGGCTCAAAGCAGGCTGGTTCCTCGATCAGGATCGAGCCTTGGCTCTCCCGAGGCGTGCGATTGCGGGCTTGGATCGGGGTGATCCTTCTCCCCCGCCCTCCCCCTCCATGGCCAACAGCATGAGGTGCGGCGACCTTCTCCGCCCCCGCCATGGCTCCTCTCTCCCCTTCGTCTGCCAATCCTAGGCGCCAGGAAGCACCCCACCCTGGCGATCGATCCGGTGCCGCGTCGATCTAGCGACGGGTCCAGCTTCTTGCATCGGTGGTGACGACGTCCTACTGATCGAGAGAAAGATAGAGACATGGCGCGAGGGAGAGAGGAACGAGAGGAAGAAATGAGAAGGTGAAGGGACACAAGGTGAGGGTGGCGCTCGCCCGCGGTGGCGGCTCCGGTGACCGGCCGGTGGTCAGGGAGACGAGCTCCTGTTGAGGCGGCGGGGCTCGGTGCGGGCTGGTCCCTCCAGATCAAGCCTTTGCTCTCCCGGGACATGCAGTTGTGGGCTTCGATCGGGATGAACATTCTCCCCACCCGCGCCGTCCACGGCCAATGGCATGAGGTGCGGCAACCTCTTCCACCCCCCGCCATGTATCCTCTCGGGCTCTTCCCCTCCCCTGCCAGTGCCCTCCTCACCCTTTCCCAAGTCCCTGCTGATCCCCAAGGCTGCACCCTCTCTCTCTCACTGCGTGAGGCCATTGTAGGTTTAAAACTCTCGCTTTCCTCCGCATTAAACCAAATTCAGTATTCAACAGTGGAGACACATTGCATAATAAATTTACCCAATTGTCATGGAATCCAAGGTTGAGCACAATCTCCTTGAGAAATTATCACTCAACCCGATCATAAGCTTTGTGCATATCAAGTTTTATGACACACAATCCTTCTTTGCCTTTTCTTTTTTTGTGGGGAGGGTGGGGGCGATGAGGCAGGCGCAGGAGCACCGCTAGGCGCGGGCGGTGGCAGCAGGCGATTGGGCCGGTGGTACGTCGGGTGGTTTGAGGAAGAAAATGAAGAGGAGATTGGGTTGGAGGTTGAATAAAGCGATTTGGCCGTTCATTTTGCATCCAACGACTTGACAAAAATCAACTGACCCAAAATTTTGTTTCATGCGACTGTGATCTAGGCGGTCTCCTTTGTTGGGTTTTGAACTGCTAGACCAAATCCCTCTGTAGCTGTGTACACGTACGTGCAAAACTACCACGCAAGCAATCAGGCAGAGTGCTTGATTGATTTCTCTAGCAGTAACACACGTACGTATACGTATACATGGATAGCTAGCTTCGACTGTCTCGGCGGAACCTGACGGGAACAAAACGAATCGATGATAGCCGTAGGCTCGTGTCGAGGAAACTTTGTATTGCTTTTCTTTGATCTCTCTGACATTGATACAAAGACTACACAGGGGTATACGTATATATATTGCTAAGCTAGGCCTACTGCAAACCGACTCGGTTTGCAATACTACTACTAATCCTACTCGGTTTGCAATACTAACCAAATTAGGACACACGTATACGTTTAGACTACAACTAGGTTAATTACTACATTCACCTCCTTAACCTTGTTGATATGTCTTCATTGCTTGCACTCTGACTTTCTTCCTCATCTCGATGAACTTCTGTCGACCGAGGGACTTGGTGAAAATATCGGCAAGCTGGTCCTTCGTATTCACGTGCAGAACTTCTATCATCCCTTCCTCAACGCACTCCCGGATATGATGGAACCGGGTATCTATGTGCTTGCTCCTTTCGTGATGAACCGGATTTTTGCATAATGAGATTGCAGCTTGGTTGTCAATCTTTAATGACACCTTCTGCACCTCCCGCTTTGCAAGAATAGCTAGGAGTCTTCTCAGCCAAACTGCTTGACAAGCCGCCGTGCTTGCCGCTATGTATTCTGCCTCACATGAAGACAGTGCCACCACCTTTTGCTTCTGAGAATTCCAGCTAATCGGATTCGGGCCAAGGTAGAAAACCATGCCCGTTGTGCTCTTTCGGTTATCAACATCACCTGCCATGTCACTATCTGAATATCCACGAAGGATCAATCCTTCCTTTCCCTTTCTGTACGTGCAGCCAAGATTAATTGTGCCTTTCACATAGTGTAGAATTTGATTGACCGCGCTCATGTGTTCGGTTGTCGGTTTCTCCATGAAACGACTCACGATCCCGACTGAATAAGCCAAGTCAGGTCGGGTATGCACCAAGTATCTTAGGCTACCCACAACGCTTCGATACATTATGGTGTCCACCGGCGGATTTGAGCTACGCTTGCTCAACTTGTGACGTTGGTCCATTGGAACTTGTGTCGTGTAGCAATCTGACATGCCAACTTGTCCAATAACTTGACCGCGTAAGCCGATTGACATAGGGAAATCTCTCCGGAGCTTTGCTTCACTTCGATGCCCAAGTAATAGCTGAGTAATCCCAGATCACTCATGCTAAACTTGTTCTTCATTTGCGCCTTGAAACGTTCAATTTCTTGTACGCTATCTCCGGTGATAATCAGATCGTCGACATAAACTCCAACTAGCAGGTTTGAGCCTTTGGAGTTCTTTGTATAGACTGCGTGCTCGAGGGGACATCTCTTGAACCCAAGCGAGACCAGACTTCGGTCTAACTTTGAGTTCCAAGCTCTTGGCGCTTGCTTTAACCCGTAAAGTGCCTTCTTGAGCTTGTAAACTTTCCCTTCTTCGCCTTTCTTCTCGTAGCCGAGGGGTTGTTCCACGTACACTTCTTCTGTGAGATCGCCATTGAGGAAAGCGGATTTAACATCCATATGATGAACCTTCCAATCCTCTTGTGCTGCCAAAGCTAGGAGCACTCTCACCGTCTCGATTCGAGCAACCGGTGCAAACACCTCATCATAGTCAACTCCTTGACGTTGAACGTAGCCCTTTGCAACGAGTCTTGCCTTGTACTTCACAATGGCACCCTCCGTGTCCTTCTTTAACTTGTAAACCCACTTCAAACCTATCGTCTTTTGGTTTGGAGGTCGGGTTACCAAAGTCCACGTGCCATTGCTCTCAATTGCCTTCATCTCCTCATCCATGGCGTGCGTCCAGCTAGGACTTTTTCTCGCCTCTACAAAGTTCGTCGGCTCCTCAACTCCGAACAGACATAGTCCGGAGTACTCGAGCGTAACTGGCTTTGTGTACTTGTAGACTTTCTTGAGGGTCTTGTAGCGACGAGGCCCTGAGGAGTCCGTTGTGGCTTGCGAGGGAGGCGACACAAATTGTGTCGGTGTTGATGCACTTGAGGAAGACGGCTGAGACCTTGGTGTGTCATCGACATCCGTGTCGTCGGCGTAGTCGTCGTGACCGTGACCATCATCTTGATTGTCGTCGTCACTATGCGCCTCGTTGTCGATGTTGTCGTCGAGATCTCCGCCTGTGTCGTGCGCGGCGTTGTCGCTATCTCCTTGCGACCTATGCGCGTCGTCGTCGGTGTCGGCACCATGATGATCACTACCATTGTGGTCACCTTGGTTGGGCATCTTGCCAATCACCTGGACATCCTCCCATGCATCATCATCAGTTGGAAATTCAACTGCAAATATGTTACTGTTTGGAGCATCGTCGGCTGCGGCGCTCCAATTCCACGCTTGGTTTTCTTCAAACACGACGTCGCGTGAAATCCGTAGACGCTTGGTTTGTGGATCGTAGAAACGGTATGCCTTGGTGCCAGAACTGCTCTCGTATCCGATGAACACCATCTTGGTGCTACGATCGGCAAGCTTTGAGAGGTGCGGCTCCGCCGTCTTCACATGTGCCACGCACCCGAATGTCCGTAGATGAGACACATTCGGCTTACGTCCATAAATTGCTTCATACGGAGTCTTGCCGACCACCGCCTTCGTTGGAGCCCGGTTGAGAAGATAGACCGCCGTCGAGACAGCTTCTCCCCAAAAAGTCCCCGGCAGGTTCTTGCTCTTGAGTAAACTCCTTGCCATGTCAACGACGGTTCGATTGCGCCTTTCAACGACCCCATTCTGCTGCGGCGTGTAAGGTGCCGTGAGGAACCTCTTTATGCCAATCCTCTCGCAGTAGTCGTTGAACTCATTCGACGTAAACTCTCCGCTGCGATCTGTCCGTAGAGCGCGAACCTTCAGCTTGTGTTCCATCTCTGTTGCAGCCTTCAATTTCTTGAACGCTTCAAACGCCTCATCTTTAGATCGTAGGAGAATGACCCACATATATCTCGAGTAGTCGTCTACCACAAGGAAGAAATACTTCTTTCCAGCGTGAGTTGCCGGGGTGATAGGGCCACATAGATCACCATGGAGCAGCTCGAGTGCATCACTTGCACGATAGGTAGACTGAGCAGGGAATGGCCTGCGGTGCTGTTTTCCAACCAAGCACCCGTCACATACTCGATCAACATGGTCGATAACTGGCATCCCGGATACCATCTGCATCTTTGACATCTTCTTCAAGGCGTAGAAGTTAACATGTCCAAATCTAGCATGCCATAACCACGAATCATCATCACTCTTGGCAAGCCAACACTCCGGTTGAGATTGATCAAGGTTGAGGATATAGAGCCTATTCCGTGTGCGATTAACACGAGCTAGCACGTTTCGGAGGTTGTCGAAGATCGTCATCACTCCGCTCTCTATATTCACCTTGCATCCATTCTCGTCAAGCTTCCCAATAGAGATGATGTTGTTGCGCAGCCGTGGGATGTAGTACACTCCGGTGAGTATGCGATGTTCGCCTGTGAGACCCTCAAAGAGGACAGATCCTTGCCCGCAAATCTCCACAGCTGAACCATCACCGAACTTGACCGAGCCTTCAACATCGAATTCCAGCTCGAGGAATTTCTCCTTGCACCCCGTCATGTGGTTACTGGCACCTGTGTCGAGATACCACGACACGTTCTGATCACCGGATAACTTTGGTGTCACTTTTTCCTCATGAAGTAGCACCTTCCGGCTTGGTTTCACAACCACCGTTTCAGCGAGATCCCAAACTTCGGCCATCAGAAGACCTGGACCTTCGTCTTCCTGCTTTGCCAAATTTGCCTTGATCTCCCGCTTGTTAGGCTTTGGACAATCCTTTGCAAAGTGACCCATCTCGTTGTAGTTATAGCACTTGACCTCGGACATATCCAAGTTCCGTTGCTTCCGCCCTTTAGATCGGTCTGCCTTACCACGACCTTGTGGTTGGCCTTTTCCTTTGCCTTCTCCGGTTTGTCCGCCGCGCGTTGCGTTGCTTGAGCCTTCGTTGCCATCACGCCTTCCTTTGCTACTTGGGGACTCCCAATCTGTACGCGAGTACATGAGTTGGTCACTACCTCCTCCGTTGCCTTTTCGACAGCCACGAGCATTCTCTTCCCACGCCCGCAGGCGTCCAATCGCCTCCGTTATGGTCATGTCGTCGATGTCGTAAAGCTGCTCGAGCGTGCCGATGACGTACGTGAATTTGTCAGTCACTGAACTGAAAAATTTCTCCACAATCTCGGTCTCCTCGAGCTTTGCACCAAGCGCGCGGATCTCTCCCACCAAAGTAGTAAGACGCATGGCATAGTCGTTCACCGATTCAGTTTCCTCCATCTGCAACTTGTGAAATTGGCGCTTCAGCACTTGTGCCCGAGCCTTGGTGACACGATCTTCTCCGATCCTCATCTCCTTGAGTGCGTTCCACGCCTCTCTTGCCGTCTCGAACTCCGCCAATGTCATCAGCACGGAATCCGGCACAGACTGGGCTATGGCGGCCATGGCACCTTCGTCGCGCTCCTCGTCGACGTCGTCGTCCGTGATGGCCTCCCACACTCGAAGGGATCGAAGAATAATCTTCATCTTCACCGCCCACACGCCGTAGTTGGCGTCGGTGAGCATCGGGTACTGGATGGGGATGTTGCGATGCGCCTGGACGTTAGCGTCGCTCGTTCCTCCACCACTGGTTGCTGACTTGACGCCCTTCTTCACCTTGTCGCCGTTCTTGTTCGCCTTGGCACCGCCGCTGCTGGACTTGACCGACTCAGCGTCGCTGTCCGTCATCGTAGATCGTAGATCGTCGAGGCTCTGATACCATCTTTCTCATTTCTTGTAGCTCTGACCCTTTTGATCACTAGCTGTGCCACTGTGCTGAGGCAGTGATGTTTATGCTCTGACCCTTTTGATCACTAGCTGTGGCACTGCTGAAGCAGTCATGTTTATGTTGTATCATCCGCGAACTTGCTTTCGTACCTTTTCCTCTAAAAAAGCCTTCGCTTTCGTGCCTTCGTGCCTTTTTCCTCTAAAAAATGGTGTTTAAAATTATAGAGGATAGAGGAAAGGACATGATTGGCGGCTAATTAGGAAATCAAAGAGGCGATGATTACGTCGCGCGAGGAAGATTGGGGCGCAACCGAGGACAGTTCTTGGCTGCTAGCTAATCTCTCGCCGGTGCTGAGTTGATTACGCTCGATTAGCTTCCCACTACTGTCGAGTGAAAGTGAAATCTGGTGCATGATATATGCACAAAATATTCGGACAGTTTTTCAACACTCACTCAATTGCATTGCGTGTAGTGATGGTGACAATTTCATGATGGCAGGACCAAGCATGATATTTTTCAGTCCATTGTGGCATCGGCCGTGCCAGACTTGATACTCACTCCAGCGACGGAGCAACGTACGTACGTCACACCAAACCTCTGGTGGAAGATTGGCATCTCCATGACTACAATCAACAACCCCGCGGTGATCAACGTCAGATCGATAGCACCTCACAGTAGTTGCAATTATTGCCCGGTGGCTTCCCATCCGTTGCAAGCTTTGCATTTTGTTTGTGAGTGCAAAAGTTGACTTGGGTAATTTTAGCTCTCCTGTTTCCTGATTAATCAAACAAATGAGGGGGAGCATCAGAACATGCAGGGTTCCCATTGGCAGGCTAGGTAGCAGATAAGAACAGATCTTGCTTACTTGCATATACTCCAATTGGCAAATTGCACATCCGTTCTTGCTTTACACTTCTAGCCTTCTTCCTTTTCTGTGGGCAAGTTAGTTCTTGTTTTCCACTTCAAGTAACTTAGCTGGATACATTTTGCACTCCATTCGAGAGCCTACCACAATCTCAGGTGGATACATTTCTACTTTAAGTAACTTCACTGCAATCGCCAATCTACTAGTACTTGTTACTAGCTGATCTCGCCAAAAAAAAACCTTTATTATTAGCTAGTATTGCTTTCTACTTCAAGTGGCTGGCACACCTGCAAGTTGCACTATGATGCTACCGTATCAGGAAGCACAACAGTGACCCTGTTGGATAGATGCATCTATCCACGTGATCTGGAAAGGGTCTACTCGTTTGTCTTGAATGATACTCTTCGTGACTATATATGCATATATAATCTTGCATTATTGTTGCTTGTAAAATCTATAAAACAGGTGAGAAAAAGACAGCTGCTATAAAAATGCTGTGGCATGCTTGTCTGAATGCCTCTGGCATATGCTAAATTCCGCATAGTCTGAAGTCCCAAAGCGCTAGGTCGAAAAGAGAACCCGAAATGCATTTTTTTTTTCATTATGTGATTCGATAGTTTGACGTTTCTTATATGGAATTATTCGACCTCAGCTCCATTTATACATTTTTCCCGTGTCATCTACAATGTGGTTTTCACTTCCATCATGTCATCGGATTTACAGAAAGCTGAAGATATTGCAGAACTGGTCTCCAAATTAAGCGTCTAGATATATAGTACTCAGAAACTAAATATATGTATATAAATTACGAGAGCATACTGAATTGTACTAGATGGAGAGAAATTAAGCTAGCTTCTGAACGAACGGATCTTCGATCTGCTTCAGGTTCAGGCGTCTTGGAACTCCAGCACCACCACGGCCTTGGCCTTCCTCCCGCTCTCGCTGCGGAGCAGCCGCCGCACCGCCGCGATGAGCCGCTCGGCCGCTGCGGGAGACGACCGGCAGAAGGCGGCGTGCCTCGCGATGGCTGCCTCTACCTCCGCCGTGGCCGACGCCGATCCTCCTCCTCCTACGCCGCAGCCGGCGAGCTCCTCGCCCACGGCGTCGCCGCAGAGGCCGCACAGCCACCGCCCGGCGAACTGCGCGCGCACGCCGGCCGCGTACGCCGCAGTGCACTCCTCCCTCAGCCCGCAGCACGCGCACGCCGCCCACTCGACCTCCGCCGCTGACGCAGCCTCGATGGGCGGCGCCACGTCCTGCACAACCACCGCCGACATACCAGCACGGTGGAAAACCTCCCTCCTCCTCGTGGATCTTGGTCGAGGACAGCTCTAGATGAAGGGATTCAAGGCCCTGCTGATTCTTGTCGCCTCTCGTGTTTGGACGGTGTCGTTAGAGGAAGACGAAGAGGCGGTAGTCGCCGCGGGCGAGGGGGAGGAGCGGCTGGTCGTCCATGGACGAGGTGGAGGAGGTGGGTGACATCGGAGGAGCTCGGGCTGGTGGAGCAGCTCGCTCCGCGACGCGGCTTTTGTATACGACGACGTATAGTGCGGGTTCGGGGTCGGGGTGACGTGGAGTGGGTCCCCCAGCCAAATCATTGAGGTATCGCTTTGGGAGTTCGATGCGGTGCTTCGTCTTGCTGGCAGTGATATCTACGTAGCACTTCCGGGGAGATGCTAATCTAGCCCACGATACAAAATTCGAGGATCTGCACGATATTTTGATAAGGTTATCGTACTAAAGTTAGTACAAAACTGAGTCATTTTTGAATTATTTATTTCGGGACGGAGGGAGTACATTTCTTTTTGACCCGTTTCTGTGGTGAACGTTCGCTAGGGAGAATTTCAATGCATTTGCCATGCCAAAATTAACTGAAATTGCCATGCATCCTTTAGGGAACTTATCATGTATGGAAGGAAAAAATGCCATGTTTATAAAAAATAATGTTAGTGATGCAGTAATTTCTAATCAAAATGTCATGCGGTTGATCATGATCCAATAAATTTAAGGTAATTCGTGATTTGCCTAAAAATAAATTGGAGTATGTCGGTTTTCTGGGGGAAAGAAAAGTAGGCAAGGTGGAGCTCTGAAAGCAAAATGAGGGTGTTGTGGTGTTCGCCGACAAAGCACAGGGACGCCAACGAGGCAAAACTCCGTCTATGTTGTCTCGACATAGCCGGTCCCAGGTCCGGATAAAGGAGGAGGATTGTAATAGGCTTGGCGAGCCAACGTCAAAACTCAACCACTCTTATGGAGATGAAACCTAAAAGAAAGATTGTTTCAAACGCCTATATTTAGAGAGAAGTGCAAACAACATAGAGAAGTACAAGATAGCAAAGAAGGCCACAAAGTGAGTTGTGAGTGAAGCAAGGAATCGGGCGTATGAGGACATTTACCAGCGGTTAGACCCGAAGGAATGTGAAAGGGACATCTATAAGATGACCAAGATCAGAGAGGGAAAGACAAGGAATGTTGACCAAATCAAATGCGTCAAGGACGGGGCAAATCAACTCCTCATGAAGAACGAGGAGATTAATCATAGATAGGAGGAGTACTTTCACAAGTTGTTCACTGGAAAGAGTGAGAGTTTTACCATTGAAATCAACGACTCCTTTGATGATACTACCATGCGTTTTGTGTGGCGAATCCAGGATTTGGAGGTCAAGGAGGCTTTAAAGAGGTTGAAAGGAGGCAAGGCGATGGGCCTTGATTGTATTCCCACTGAGGTGTGGAGAGGGGGACATAGCGATAGTATGGCTAACCAAACTTTTAAACCTCATTTTTCGGGCATACAAAATGCTAGAAGAATGGAGACGGTGTATATTAGTACCAATCTTCAAGAACAAGGGGGATGTCCAAAGTTGTACTAATTACCATGGAATTAAGCTGGTGAGCTATACAATGAAGCTATGAGAGAGAGAGAGAGTCATTGAGCACCGCTTAAGAAGAATAACAAGCGTGACCAAAAATTAGTTTGCCTTCATGAATGAGACAACAATAAGCAGGTGGAGTCGCATTAAGTCTTGGAGTAGCAGCGACACTCATGGGATAAGTTCAAGTCCAATGTACATGGAAGTTTGACGCATGGATAAATTTAAGGTGGTGTAGAATATTCGTCAAGGTAGAGTTTGTTAGAGTTGTATCGAATATTGTGTATATGGTAGGTTACAGCTGGATTTGTAGTTGTATGGTGTTTACATAGGATATGGAGTCATGTCCAAGTGAGACACTTGTATCCTAGGCCTCTCATATATAGCGGGGCTAGACACATGATGTAACCTATGTAAATACAATACAACTACAAATCCAACTATAACCTACCTTGTACACTATATTCGACACAACTTTAACACCGCCACCATGTCAGCCGGGGACTGGACGAAAGATATTCACGTTGCCGCTACGTGACTAGCCGTGGCACCACCACGGTGCCTACAGCTGGCGCTATCAAGCCCACCACTTCGGTTGTAGATGCACATCAGAACCGCCGGCACGCCCAAGCCCATCTAGGCAAGGTGAGGCCCACGATCTCGGCCGCCACCGCAGAGGTGACTCCGTGTAGGATACGAAGTATGTCTAGCGGGGGGTGATTAGACTACTTGACCAAATAAAAACTTATCCTTTTCCCAATTTTAGTTATGGGCAAGTTTTAGCAATTGTAGAAAGTTAAGCACACCCTACACATGCAAGTCTAAGAGTATAGAAGTGGAAAGTAAAGACATGCACATGAAAGGAGAGGGTAGGGATAGGAATATCAAACACAAAGATTGACATGGCGATTTTTTGTGTGGTTCCGATAGGTGGTGCTATCCTACGTCCACGTCGATGGAGACTTCAACCCACAGAGGGTAACGGCCGCGAGAGTCCACGGAGGGCTCAACCCACGAAGGGTCCGCGAAGAAGCAACCTTGTCTATTCCACCATGGCTTACGTACACGAAGTACTATCATCACTCAGGGTAGATATTCATGAATTAGGTGATATCCTTGCCCTTACAAACTTCTTGGTTCAACTCTACACGAAGTTGAAGGCTCCCAAGTGACACCTAACCAATCTAGGAGAGAACACACTCTAAAAGGTAATAGATGTGGTAGTATGTTGAACTACTTGCTCTTGTGCTTCAAAAGATAGTCTCCTCAACAATCAATCACTCTCTCATAGGTTTGGCTTGGGTAGAAGAGTTCGATTGGGTGGAAAGAAACTTGGGGAGGCTAGAAATCAAGATTCATATGGTAGGGTTGGAATATCTTGATCTCAACACATGCGTACGTGGCTCTCTCTCAGAAAATGGATGGGGCAAGTGTTGGTTCGTTCTGAGTGCTTCCTCTACGAATGAGAGGCTGATGGAGGGCTAAATATAGGCATCTCTAGAAATCCAACTGTTACAACATTCTTGCCCAACTCGGTGAAACCGAAGTAAAAAACTAGGTTGCACCGACCAGTGCAAAATGTGGAAACTTTAGGATTTTTGGTGAGACCGATATATAAATCTCGGTAGGTCCAATTTTGTCTAGCCTAGGCAGTTACCCAAACTCGGTGGCACCGATTTGCAAAACTTGATGATTCTGATTGAGAAAATGGCTCTCTAGGGAGTTTGTTGATTCTTGTGATCTACGTTGGGTTTTCCGTGAAGAGGAAAGGGTAATTGCAGCAAGTATTTTCCTAAGTTATGAAACCAAGGTTTATCGAACCAATAGGAATATCAATCCTCAACCGTCTTCAGCGGCTGCACACAAAAGAGCAAACAATTTGCACCCAACACGGGCAAGAGGGTTGTCAATCCCCTTGATCTCGTTATTTGCAGGCAAATGAGGTGTGTAGATAATTGTAGATAGTTGTAACTTGCAAAATAAAATAAAAGACAAATAATAACAGCAAGGAAATTATAAGTTTTCTGAATATATAATTGAATAGACCCGGGACCATAATGTTCTCTAGTGGCATCTCTTATGAAAGCAACATATGCTGGATAAACAAATTACTGTTGGACAATTGATATAACGGCGGATAGTTATGCGATTTTCACGGCAATAATCATGTGTATATAGGCATCACGTCCATAAGCAAATAGTCTGACTCCTGCCTGCACCTACTACTATTACTCCACCCATCGACCGCTATCCAGCATGCATCTAGAGTATTAAGCAAAATAGAGTAATGCTTAGAGAACGATGACATGATGTAGACAAAGTAAACTCAAACAATATGAATAAACACCATCATTTTATCCTTTGTGGCAGCAAAAAAAAGATGTAGCTTGTCCCCTTCTGTCCCTGGGATATAGAAACTCGCTAGGTTGAACCCATTACAATGCATCCCTCTCACTGAAGAAATACCAAACTATTTGACCAAAGCAATTCAATAGATCAAAGAGAATTACGAAGCTACGATGATCATGCAAATAAGAATCATAAGAATTTCAGATAAGAATCAAATATTTTTCATTATTTAATAATCTTAACATAAATCCACAATTCATCGGATCCCAACAAACAAACCATACAAAATATTTACATCGGATATATCAGAGCGAAGATGCGATGATCATCGTATTGAAGATCAAAAGAGAGAGATAGCCATAGATAGATCAAAAGAGAGAGATAGCCATAGATGATCATCGTATTGAAGATGCAAGTGTCGATGTGAAGATCCATCTCCTGTGAAAGGATTAGCCAGCAGTTTTTCAAGCATACCCGAAGGAATTTCATAAAAGATATTTTCAGTAGGTACCTCAGGTTGACGAACAACTCCTCGTGTTTCCGTTCGTGGTGAAGATACCCCGAACAAACTCCTCAAAGGAACAGTTTCCATAGTGACAAGTCACAATAAATTTCAGCACAGTATAAAAATGTTTCCTTACCAATTTCCATTTACCAAAGGCGCTTCACTCCCAGGCAACAGCGCAAGAAAAGAGTCTTGATGACCCACAAGTATAGGGGATCAATCGTAGTCCTTTCGATAAGTAAGAGTGTCGAACCCAACGAGGAGCAGAAGGCTCTGATAAACGGATTTTAGCAAGGTAATAACTGCAAGCACTGAAACTAGCGGTAACAAGTGATTGTGTAGCGAGGTGAAACGTAGCAAGCAAAGAGTAACAAGTAACAAGTAGTCCCAATGCCTTCCTCTAGGCCCAAATATGGTGAAGTGTTATCTAGTCGACGTTCACATAACACCACTAGAGGAAAAGACAACATACAACATATCAAAATACCGAACGAATATCTAATTCACATGACTATTATTAACATGACTTATCCCATGTCCTCAGGAACAAAAGTAACTACTCACAAAGCATAATCATAATCACGATCAGAGGTGTAGTGAATAGCATCAAGGATCTGAACATAAACTCTTCCACCAAGTAATCCAACTAGCATCAACTACAAAGAGTAATCAACACTACTAGCAACCTTACAAGTACCAATCGGAGTCGCGAGACGAAGATTGGTTACAAGAGATGAACTAGGGATTGGAGAGGAGATGGTGCTGATGAACATGTTGATGAAGATGCCTCCCCTCCGACGAGAGGAGTGTTGGTGATGATGATGGTGACGATTTCCCCCTCCGGGAGGGAAGTTTCCCCGGCAGGATCTTCCTGCCGGAGCTCTAGATTGGATTTGCTCAAGTTCCGCCTCGTGGCGGCGGCGAAACCACGAAAAAGCTCTCGTATGATTTTTTCTGGACCAAAACCCTTCTTATAGCAAAAGAGGGGGGCTAGTGGGTCGTCAGGGAGCCCACAAGCCCCCACTCCGCCACCAGGGGGGTGGCGGCGGTGGCAGGGCTTGTGGCGCCCTGGCAACCCCCCTCCGGTACTTCTTTCGCCCAGTATTTTTTGTATAATCCGCAAAAAATCCACGTAACTTTTTAGGGCATTTGGAGATGTGCAGAATAGTGGACTCAGATTTGCTCCTTTTCCAGTCCAGAATTCCAGCGGCCTGAATTCCCCCTCTTCAAATAAACCTTGCAAAATAAGAGAGAAACGGCATAAATATGGTACCACAAGTAATATAACAGCCAATAAAGCAACAAATATCAACGTGAAAGCATGATGCAAAATGGACGTATCAACTCCCCCAAGCTTAGACCTCGCTTGTCCTCAAGCGAAAACCAAGTTCCATAAACATGTCCACATGTTGAGGGACGAAGGTGTCGATAAATAATAATACGGACATGAGGGCATCATGATCACACATAGAACGGAAATATATCATAAAGATTCTTATGGGAAAGTAACAATTCCTTCACAAAGCAAAGCATGAAGCAAAAACCTTACCGAGAAGTAACCAACAATAATCCATAGTCATTGAAGCAATTGCAATTTATCACAACATCAGAAAGAGTCAAATAAGAGCTTGTAAGGCAAATCCACATACTCAATCATCTCTTTTGTTTTCCACAATTGTTACAACTCATGTGGTACTCATGGTGTCGAAGTTTCAGCTGGACACAGAGGAAGATAGGGGCTTTTAGTTTTGCCTCCCAACGATTTACCTCAAGGGTAAAGTCAACAACAATAAAGCATAAGTACTCAACTCCAAGTTGATATATGAATATAGATCTTTCCCAAACATGTGACGGTAGCCAAGACAAAGGGAAAAATAGGGAATTGGTGAATATCACCATGACTCTTACAAGGGCAAAAAGTAAAGGTACAAGATAGGCCCTTCGCAGAGGGAAGCAGAGGTTGTCATGCGCTTTTCAGGTTTGAATGCGTGTCCTCTTAGTGCGGAGGAACGTCACTTTATATTGCCTCCTGTGATAAAGAACTTTATTATGCAGTCTGTCGCTTTTATGTCTTCCTCATCACAGGTTCGTACAAAGCTTATTTTCCACACACTAATAGATCATACATATTAGAGAGCAATTTTTATTGCTTGCACCGATGACAACTTACTTGAAGGATCTTATTCAATCCATAGGTAGGTATGGTGGACTCTCATGGCAAAACTAGGTTGGAGGTTTATGGATGCACAAGTAGTATCTCTACTTGGTGCGGGAGTTTTGGCTAATATGAGGTGGAAGCAATCGTCACATGCTAAGGGATCTATAATCATATAACATTGTTTGGAACCAAGCAAACATAATTCATTATGTTGTCTTTCTTGTCCAACGTCTACTCCTAAGCATGTAATAGTTTGGTGAGTGCTCACAATTGTAAAAAGTGTCTAAGATGATATATTTATATGTGAACCTCTCTTTCCTTACTACTTCTTATTAATTGCAACAATGACTGGTGTCTATGTTGATTTATTCTCAACAAGTTTCAATCATCATACATGTCATATGTGAAGCTATCACTTTCCATAAGATCGTCTCATGATCTTTTGTGCTATCGTTCTTTTCATACTTTTGATCATGGCACAAAGCAAAGCCCTTGACTAAGACACTCTTTATTATACAGCTCGTAAGCTCGAATACATCGGGGGAGAGACAAAAGCAAAAGACTCAAACTAAACACTAAAGACTTATTCCTCTAAGAGAAGAAATAAAAACTGAAAAGGAAAGAACTAAAACAAAGGTAAAAGCAAAAGATATAAAGGTGATACGATACCAGGGCAACTCCCCCAAGCTTGGCAGAAGCCAAGGGGATTGCCCATACCAATGCTTAGTTGTCTTCCTTTGGCGGTGATGGTGGTGTTGTTGTCTTTGATTCCAAGAGAGCTATCAATCTTTGATTTATACCTTTGAGATCTGTGACATGGTTTTCCAGCAAAACAACTTCATGAGAAAGGGAAATATTGCGAGCACGAGTTTTGCGCAAAACCTCAAGAGTTCAATCAAAGATGGAGACATCACGTGGAGGAAGGGTTGGAGAAAATCTACTCCTTCAACGTCTTCAATGTTGAACATAGGTTGAACTTCGCCCTAGCTTGGGTTTTCCCCTTAGCTTGGTCCCTGGCTTCCGTGACTTCTACTCTTTTCAGATCAGCATCTACTTCCTCATGAACTTGGTGAAGATCATTCTCCCCAATAGATTCCTGAGACATCTTTGCTCTAAATCTGCGGCAGACAACAAGCTCGAAACTAAAACAGAGGAAAACTGCACGATACGGAGATCAAAACCTTCAGGCGAGTATATATTGATTTTTTCTGGACCAGAAGGAGTGCTCCGCAAGAAAACGGAGTCCGGGAGGCACACAAGGTGCCCACAAGCTTGCCCTCCGCCACCAGGGGGGGTAGGGGGCGGTGGCAGGGCTTGTGGCCGCCTCGTGCGCTCTCCGGACTGCTTTTTATTTTTCTAATTTTCCAAAAATTCCAAAACGGAGGAAATTTCCTATTGGCAAAGCATTGGAGTCCAATTTCTTACCGAAATAGATACCTCTTCGTTTTCAGAGTCTAAAACAGGCTGATAAACATCCCTTATGTACTCCTCTAGAGTTATGACATTGATGATATTTGTCTCAACATTTATGGGAGTACCAGAGATGTAATGCTTGATTCTTTGCCCATTTACCACTCTAGGAAAATTTCCTTCCGTGTTATTGATTTTGATGGCACCAGAATGATATACTTCCTCGATAACATAAGGACCTTCCCATTTAGAGAGAAGCTTGCCTGCAAAGAATCTCAAACGAGAATTGTATAGCAGGACATAATCACCTACATTGAACTCTCATTTCTGTATTTGTTTGTCATGCCATCTCTTAACCTTTTCCTTGAACAACTTGGCATTCTCATATGCCTGGGCTCTCCATTCATCTAACGAGCTGATATCAAACAACCGCTTCTCAGCGGCAAGTTTGAAATCAAAGTTGAGCTCTTTGATTGCCCAATAAGCTTTGTGTTCCAGCTCAAGAGGTAAATGACAGGCCTTGCCGTAAACCATTTTATACGGTGACATGCCCATGGGATTCTTATAAGCAGTCCTATAAGCCCATAGTGCATCGTCAAGTTTGCTAGACCAATTCTGTCAAGATCTATTGACGGTCTTTTGTAGGATCAATTTGATCTCCCTATTACTCAACTCCACTTGACCACTAGACTGAGGATGATAAGGAGATGCGACTCTATGGTTGACATCATACTTAGCGAGCATCTTGCGGAAAACACCATGAATGAAGTGTGAACCGCCATCAGTCATCAAATATCTAGGGACTCCAAATCTTAGGAAAATGACTTCTTTAAGCATCTTAATAGAGGTGTGGTTATCACCATTTTTAGTGGGGATAGCTTCTACCCACTTAGTAACGTAATCCACAACAACTAAGATGTGAGTGTACCCATTGGAACTCGGGAAGGGTCCCATATAATCAAAGCCCCTGACATCAAATGGTTCAATGACAAGTGAATAGTTCATAGGCATTTCCTGACGCTTACTGATATTCCCTACTCTTTGGCATTCATCACAGGACAAGACAAACTTACGGGCATCCTTGAAGAGAGTGGGCCAATAGAAACCTGATTGCAATACCTTATGGGCAGTTCTATCTCCAGCGTGGTGTCCTCCGTAGACTTCGGAATGACACTTCTGCAGGATCTGTCCCTGTTCATGTTCAGGCACACAACGTCAAATAACACCATCTACTCCTTCCTTATAAAGGTGAGGATCATCCCAAAAGTAGTGTCTCAAATCAAAGAAGAATTTCTTCTTTTGCTGATAGGTGAAACTGGGTGGTATGTATTTGGCTATGATATAGTTTGCATAATCGGCATACCACGGTGCACTATGTGAAGTGCGGATGACATTTAGTTGCTCATCAGGAAAGCTGTCATCAAGAGGTAGTGGGTCATCAGGGACTTTCTCTAGTCTAGACAAGTTATCTGCTACAGGGTTATCAGCCCCCTTTCGGTCAACGACGTGCAAATCAAATTCCTGTAGCAGGAGAACCCATCTGATCAGCCTAGGCTTAGCGTCCTTCTTCTCCATAAGGTACTTAATAACAGCATGATCAGAGTGAATAGTGACTTTGGAGTAAACTATATAAGATCTGAACTTTTCACATGCAAACACGACTTCTAAAAAATCCTTCTCCGTAGTGGCATAGTTTCTTTGGGCACTGTCTAGAGTTTTACTAGCGTAGTGAATAACATTCAACTTCTTGTCAACTCTTTGTCCTAGAACAACGCCAACATCATAATCACTAGCATCGCACATGATTTCAAAGGGCAAGTTCCAGTCAGGTGGTTGAACAATAGGTGTGGTTATCAAAGCCTTCTTAAGTATTTCGAAGGCTTCCTCACAATCCTCATCAAAAACAAAAGGAACATCCTTCTGCAAGAGGTTGGTAAGAGGCCTAGAAATCTTAGAGAAGTCTTTAATGAACCTTCTATAGAAACCAGCATGACCTAGGAAACTTCGTATACCTCTGATATCTGTGGGGCAAGGCATTTTCTCAATTGCATCAACCTTAGCCTTATCAACTTCAATGCATCTTTCAGAATTTTTGTGTCCTAAGACGATACCTTCATTAACCATAAAGTGGCTCCTTTCATCTTAGGATTTAATCTCCTTTGATGATCAACAACTAGTTTGAAGTCAGGATCAGTTTTAATCTTGTGCTGACATAGAGTGGGACTAATACCCTTAAGATCATCAAGAGTATATCCAATAGCCTCACGATGCTTCCTCAAAGTTTTTAGTAACTTCTTCTCTTCGTGATTCGAGAGGAGAGCATTAATAACAACAGGATATATCTCCTTCTCATCAAGATAGGCATACTTGAGAGTATAAGGCAACTATTTAAGCTCGAACACAGAATCACCCTTCGATGGGGGAGGATCCCCAAGCAGTTCAACAGGCAGATTATTCTTGAGAATAGGATATTGCTCTAAGACAATTTTATCTATCTCATCTCTTTCATCCATATGCATATCATTTTCATGCTCAAGCAGATATTGCTCTAAAGGATCCGTAGGAGGTACGGCAATAGAGTCAAGAGTAATGATTTCATCCCTACAAGACGACTCTTTTTCATGGGGTTGTCTTCCAATCTTGGAGAAGTTAAATTCATGAGACACACCCTCGAAACTAACAGTGACAGTCTGCTTAATGCAATCAATCTGAGCATTGACAGTGTTGAGAAAGGGTCTACCGAATATGATGGGACAAAAGCTATCTTGTGCAGTAGCAAGGACGAGGAAATCAGTAGGATACTTCGTCTTACCACACAGGACTTCTACGTATCTCACAATTCCCAGAGGGCAGATAGTGTCTCTATTAGCTAGCGTAATAGTGACATCAATGGGTTCTATCTCAGCAGGTGCAATCTCATCTTTGATTTCATCATATAGGGAACGGGGTATTGCACTAACACTATCACCCATATCACATAAACCATGGTAACAGTGATCTCCTATCTTGACAGAAACAACGGGCAGGCCAACTACAGGTCCGTATTTGTCTTTTGCGTGAGGTTTAGCAATTCTAGCATAGTCCTCACAGAATTTGATAACATGTCCGTCTATGTCTTCGGCTAAGAGATCCTTGATAATAGCAACACTAGGTTCAACTCTAATTTCCTCAGGGGGTGCAAGTGGTCTAATGTAACCCCTATGTATCACAGATGGAGCTTTAGAATAATCCTTTTTCCTAGCAGGGTAAGGTGGTTTCTCAGCGTAGGCACAAGGAACAACAGGATCACTAAAAGCAATGACTTTTTCCTCAACTAGATTGGGTTTAGCTATGTTGACTTCTACAAGGGGTGATATTTAAACCACTTCTCTTTGGGAAGATCAACATGAGCAGCAAAAGATTCACATAAAGAAGCTACTATCTCAGAGTCAAGTCCATACTTAGCGCTAAAATCTCTAGAAGTGTTTGTTTCAACAAAAGATTTAACGCAATCAAACTGGAAATTCATACCCGACTCCTTACCTTCTTCCAACTCCCAATCTTCAGAGTTATGTTTGATTCTTTCCAATAAATTCCACTTGTGGTCAATATCCTTCTTTATAAAAGAACCGGGACAAGAAGTGTCAAGCATGGTACGATCTTCATGAGAAAGCCGAGCATAAAAGTTTTGAGTGATAATTTCTCTCGAGAGCTCATGATTGGGGCATGAATATAACATTGATTTAAGCCTCCCCCAAGCTTGAGCTATGCTTTCCCTGTCACGAGGCCAAAAGTTATAAATATAATTCCGATCACGATGTACTAAATGCATAGGATAGAACTTTTGATGAAATTCCAATTTCAACCGATTGTAGTCCCATGATCCAGTATCATCACATAGCCTATACCATGTCAACGCCTTATCCTTCAAAGATAAAGGAAAGACTTTATTCTTTACCTCATCCTCGGGCAAACCTGCAAGCTTAAATAAACCACAAACTTCATGTACATAGATCAGATGCAAGTCTGGAAGTGAAGATCCATCTCCTGTAAAAGGATTAGCCAACAGTTTCTCAAGCATACTCGAAGGAATTTCATAAAATACATTTTCAGTAGGTACCTCAGGTTGAGGAGCAACTCCTCGTGCTTCCGTTCGTGGTGAAGATACCCCAAACAAACTCCTCAAAGGAACAGTTTCTATAGTGACAAGTGACAATAAATTTCAGCACATTATATAAATGTTTCCTTACCAAATTCCACTTACCAAAGGCGCTTCACTCCCCGGCAACGGTGCCAGAAAAGAGTCTTGATGACCCACAAGTATAGGGGATCAATCGTAGTCCTTTCGATAAGTAAGAGTGTCCAACCCAACGAGGAGCAGAAGGCTCTGATAAACAATTTTCAGCAAGGTAATAACCGCAAGCACTGAAAGTAGCGGTAACAAGTGATGGTGTAGCAAGGTGAAACGTAGCAAGCGAAAAGTAACAAGTAAAAAGTAGTAGCAACGGTGCAGCAAGTGGCCCAATCCCTTTTTTAGCAAGGGACAAGCCTGAACAAAGTCTTATAGGAGGAAAAACGCTCCCGAGGACACACGAGAATTTCTGTCATGCTAGTTTCATCATGTTCATGTGATTCGCGTTTGTTACTTTGATAGTTTGATATGTGGGTGGACCGGCGCTTGGGTACTGCCCTTACTTGGACAAGCATACCACTTATGATTAACCCCTCTCGCAAGCATCCGCAACTACGAAAGAAGAATTAAGACAATGTCTAACCATAGCATTAAACTAGTGGATCCAAATCAGCCCCTTACGAAGCAACGCATAGACTGGGGTTTAAGCTTCTGTCACTCTAGCAACCCATCATCTACTTACTACTCCCTAATGCCTTCCTCTAGGCCCAAATATGGTGAAGTGTTATGTAGTCGACGTTCACATAACACCACTGGAGGAAACGACAACATACAGCATATGAAAATACCGAACGAATACCAAATTCACATGACTATTATCAGCATGACTTATCCCATGTCCTGAGGAACAAAAGTAACTACTTACTAAGCATAATCATAATCATGATCAGAGGTGTAATGAATAACATCAAGGATCTGAATATAAACTCTTCCACCAAGTAATCCAACTAGCATCAACTACAAAGAGTAATCAACACTACTAGCAACCTTACAAGTACCAATGGGAGTCGCGAGACGGAGATTGGTTACAAGAGATGAACTAGGGATTGGAGAGTAGATGGTGCTAATGAAGATGTTGATGGAGATGACACCCTCCGACGAGAGGAGTGTTGGTGATGACGATGGCAATGATTTCCCCCTCCGGGAGGGAAGTTTCTCCGGCAGGATCGTCCTACTGGAGCTCTAGATTGGATCTGCTCAAGTTCCGCCTCGTGGCGGCGGCGAAACCACGAAAAAACTCCTTCTTGATTTTTTCTGTAACGAAACCCTTCATATAGCAAAAGAGGGGGGCCAATGGGCCGCCAGGGAGCCCACAAGTCGTGTAGCCGCCACCAGGGGGTGGCGGCTACCAGGCTTGTGGGGCCCTGGTAGCTCCCCTCTGGTACTTCTTTCGCCTAGTATTTTTTATATATTCCCAAAAAATTCCATGTAGATTTTCAGGGCATTTGGAGTTGTGCAGAATAGAGGACTCAGATTTGCTCCTTTTCCAGTCCAGAATTCCAGCTACCGGTATTCTCCCTCTTCAAATAAACCTTGCAAAATAAGAGAGAAAAGTCATAAGTATGGTACCACAAGGTAATATAACAACCCATAAAGCGATAAATATCAACATGAAAGCATGATGCAAAATGAACGTATCAACGTGCCGCTGGAATTTATGAGGACTTTTATCACTTGGTGGAGAACGCAGGCCTTACCGCCTTCGTTGAATATAAGTGTTCGCAATACCTCCTCCTCACTAATATCTTTGTACAAAGCTTTAACTTCTATCCGAGGAAGAATCCTCCTATGGTTGAGTTTAAACTTTATGATGTCCCCCAGCGCATGTCATTCCAGGATTTTTGCAATGTTTGCAAATTACCTTACGTTGGGGATATTCATGAACCTCATCCACGGGACTTGGAAGCTTTTATCGGTACAATTGTTGTAGGAGAGGAGAGAGGAGTGTCTTGCGCTAGAGCTGCTAGCATTCATTTTTCCCGTGCTTCAGTACTTCTCACTATTTGTGGGAAAATGTTTGATTGGCCGTGGGAAAGCTGGGTCACTTAGTTCCCCAGATCTTGCGGTCCTGCGCGAAGCCCTTTATAACGATAAAACTTATAGCTTGGATGCTATAGTAGCTCAACGGTTGAACCTGAACCGTTGTAAAGGTGTTCTCTATGGAGGTATCTATGCTACTCGTCTTGCTAGACACTTTGAGATACCCATTAGACTGGAGGAGGAAGAAGAGGTTCTTCTTCCCGAGAGATATCTAGATTACGATAGCATGGTTCGCCGTGACTTTCTTGATAGAGATATAGGTGGAAGGATGATTTATAACCTGGTATTTAGTCAGGGTACTCGTGAGACTATTACTTTGCCTGCTCCTTCTATGTTCAATCTTCATGCAGGCAGGTACACTATTATGCCCTCGGACATCTACGCATATTGGGGCTTGGCCCAACCACAGGTGCCCATGCCCGAGCTGCCAGTCGAGTACCAGACGCCAGTTTATCAGTGGGAGCCGGAGGAGCTCACACAGCAGTGGCTGCAGCGCTCCCTATAACCCCGATTATGATTTTTGGTTTCGCCAGGACCATCCTTGGGAGTAGACCAAGTTAGGCCAAAAGCCTAAGCTTGGGGGAGTACGTGTTCTCACCGACTTTACATTCTTGCTTATGCTTTCACTTTGTTAGCCGGTGTTCACACTTTGCCACTGTATCATCCATGCTAGTTTATTTTATTTTTCTCGTTTTCTTTTCGTGTGTCTGTCTAGTTGGAGAAAAACCAAAAATATTTTCTTTTTCTTCTTTTGCTTGTTGGGAGCTTTCCCGTGTAAATAGTTTTCTTTTTCTTTGGGTCAAGGTAGAAGATATTGGTTACAATGTTTAGTGTCTCTTGCATGCACACCTGTTTAGCTTTCAAAGAGCCATATTACTTTGTCTTCTCCTTTGTGTTTGCCTGCAGATTCCAGCTTTAGTCCAATGCACAAGCACGCTTATTATTGTTCACATCGTTCGGCCGTGCAAGTGAAAGGCAATAATGACGATATATGATGAAGTGACTGAGCCTGGAAAAGCTGGTATGAACTCGATCTATTTTGTTTTTGTAAATATGACTAGCTCATCATGCCTGATTCACCTTTGTTGTGAGAGAAACATGTTTGCAATGACAACTTAGAGATCATAGTTTCTTATGCCATGTTGTTTTAGCAATGAGCTTATAATGATTTGTCTTGGTTGCCCACATGAATGTTGAGATGACTATGATGTAGTATGATAGGATGGTATCCTCCTTTGAATGATTCAAGTGGCTTGACTTGGCGCATGTTCACGCATGTAGTTGAAACAAAATCAACATAGCCTCTATGATGTTCATGTTCATGGTGATTTATGTCCTACCCATGCTTGCACTCAATGTTAGTTAATCTCAATGCATTTTGATGACTGTTGTCGCCCTCTAGTTGGTCGCTTCCCAGTCTTTTGCCAGCCTTCACTTGTACTAAGCGGGAATACTGCTTGTGCATCCACCTCCATAAACCCAAAGTTGTGCCATATGAGTCCACCATACCTACCTATGTGCGGTATCTACCTGCCGTTCCAAGTAAATTTGCATGTGCCACTCTCTAAATGTTCCAGAAATAATCTGTTTTGCATGCCCGAACCGCTCATGTGGTGACAGGGGGATATTGGTATCTTCCATGCTAGGCGTTTTATCCTCGATATGTGTTTATTCACTATAATTCACGAGAAAGGGGCCGGTAATTGGAATTCCTAATTCCATGCTCAAATCGAAAAGATAATTGCAAACAAAACTCCCCAGGATTGATGTTGGTTTGGACGGTACCCGAGGATTCGACTAGCCGTGGAGTGTGATTGATTGGTGGTGGGGAGTCAAAACTTTACTTTTCTGTTTGGGAACCGCCTATAGCATGTGTAGCGTGGAAGATGTTGAGAACTCTTAGTCATTGCATTGACAATGAAAGCATGCGACCCAAAATTATTATCTCTGTTTTCAAAGCTTGAGATCTAGCACCTCTGCAAATCAATGCTTCCCTCTGCGAAGGGCCTGTCTATTTATGTTCCTGCTGAGTCACCATCCTCTTACAAAAGCACCAATTAGAGAGCACCTCTGTCATTTTTATGCTTTGCTTTTAACTGTGTTGAGTATGACTATGACTGGATCTTCATTGCCATGAATTACAATGTTTAGTCAGCCCTTGGTCTTTGAAGGTGCTCTGCATTTATGTTTTGCGGTCTCAGAAAGAGCTAGCGAGATACCATCTATTCGTACTGCTTCATGTTGTTTTGATTGAAGTGTTGACACTTGAGGCTTATTATTATTTGCTCGCTAGTTGATTATGCCATTGATATGAGTTTACCGTGAGACCTAGATGTCATTTGCTTATGTGGTTTGATTGTGATCTTGCTGAAATTATGGTTGTGAGTTAGACATAGTTGCAACAACAAGATCAAACAGAGTTCGTCAAAGTTTTTCTTTTGTCTCTCTTAGTTTGTCAACTGAGTTGCTTGAGGACAAGCAAGGCTTTAAGCTTGGGGGAGTTGATACGTCTCCGTCGTATCTACTTTTCCGAACTCTTTTGCCCTTGTTTTGGACTCTAATTTGCATGATTTGAATGGAACTAACCCGGACTGACGCTCTTTTCAGCAGAATTGCCATGGTGTTGTTTTTGTGCAGAAATAAAAGTTCTCGGAACGTCCTGAAAATTTACGGAGATTTTTTCTGGAATAAAAGAAAAATACCTGCGCAAAGATCCACCGGAGGGGGCGTGCCAGTGGGCCACAAGCCCACAAGTCGCGGCCACCCCCCTAGGCCGCGCCGTGCAGGCTTGTGGGGCCCACGTGGCACCACCACCCCCAAACTCAGCTCTATATCTTCCGTTTCTCCTGGAAAAAAAATCAGAGAGAAGGTTTCATCGCATTTTGCGATACGGAGGCGCCGCCACATCCTGTTCTTCATCTCGAGGGCAGATCTGGAGTCCGTTTCGGGCTCTGGGGAAATCGTCGCCATCGTCATCATCAACCTTTCTCCATCGACAATTCTATGATGCTCTTCATCGTTCGTGAGTAATCTCATCGTAGGCTTGCTCGACGGTGATGAGTTGGATGAGATCTATCATGTAATCGAGTTAGTTCTTGACGGGGATTGATCCCTAGTATCCACTATGTTCTAGATTGATGTTGCTACTACTTGGCTATGCTTAATGCTTGTCACTAGGGCCCGAGTGCCATGATTTCAGATCTGAACCTATTATGTTGTCGCCAATATATGTGTGTTTTAGATCCTATCTTGCAAGTTGTAGTCACCTACTATGTGTTATGTGTTGGGGAACGTCGCATGGGAAACACAAATTTTCCTACGCGCACGAAGACCTATCATGGTGATGTCCATCTACGAGAGGGGATGAGTGATCTACGTACCCTTGTAGATCGTACAGCAGAAGCGTTAGAGAACGCGGTTGAAGTAGTGGAACATCCTCACGTCCCTCGATCCGCCCCGCGAACAATCCCGCGATCAATCCCACGATCTAGTACCGAACGGACGACACCTCCGCGTTCAGCACACGTACAACTCGACGATGATCTCGGCCTTCTTGGTCCAGCAAGAGAGACGGAGAGGTAGAAGAGTTCTCCGGCAGCGTGACGGCGCTCCGGAGGTTGGTGATGACCTTGTCTCAGCAGGGCTCCGCCCGAGCTCCGCAGAAACGCGATCTAGAGGAAAAACCGTGGAGGTATGTGGTCGGGTAGCCGTGAGAAAGTCGTTCCAAATCAGCCCTAAAACCTCCGTATATATAGGTGGGAGGGAGGGGGGCCTTGCCTTGGGGTCCAAGGACCCTCGAGGAGTCGGCCGAGCCAAGGGGGAGGACTCTCCCCCCCCAAACCGAGTTGGATTAGGTTTGGTGGGAGGGAGTCCCCCTCCCTTCCCACCTCCTCCCTTTTTTTTCTTTTCCTTTGATTTCTTTTCCTTGGCGCATAGGCCCCTCTTGGGCTGTCCCACCAGCCCACTAAGGGCTGGTGCACCACCCTCATAGCCTATGGGCTTCCCCGGGGTGGGTTGCCCCCCCCCCGGTGAACTCCCGGAACCCATTCGTCATTCCCGGTACATTCCCGGTAACTCCGAAAACCTTCCGGTAATCAAATGAGGTCATCCTATATATCAATCTTCATTTCCGGACCATTCCGGAAACCCTCGTGAAGTCCGTGATCTCATCGGGGACTCCTAACAACATTCGGTAACCAACCATATAACTCAAATACACATAAAACAACGTCGAACCTTAAGTGTGCAGACCCTGCGGGTTCGAGAACTATGTAGACATGACCCGAGAGACTCCTCGGTCAATATCCAATAGCGGGACCTGGATGCCCATATTGGATCCTACATATCCTACGAAGATATTATCGTTTGAACCTCAGTGCCAAGGATTCGTATAATCCCGTATGTCATTCCCTTTGTCCTTCGGTATGTTACTTGCCCGAGATTCGATCGTCAGTATCCGCATACCTATTTCAATCTCGTTTACCGGCAAGTCTCTTTACTCATTCCGTAATACAAGATCCCGCAACTTACACTAAGTTACATTGCTTGCAAGGCTTGTGTGTAATGTTGCATTACCGAGTGGGCCCCGAGATACCTCTCCGTCACACGGAGTGACAAATCCCAGTCTCGATCCATACTAACTCAACTAACACCTTCGGAGATACCTGTAGAGCATCTTTATAGTCACCCAGTTATGTTGCGACGTTTGATACACACAAAGCATTCCTCCGGTGTCAGTGAGTTATATGATCTCATGGTCATAGGAATAAATACTTGACACGCAGAAAACAGTAGCAACAAAATGACACGATCAACATGCTAAGTCTATTAGTTTGGGTCTAGTCCATCACGTGATTCTCCCAATGACGTGATCCAGTTATCAAGCAACAACACCTTGTTCATAATCAGAAGACACTGACTATCATTGATCAACTGGCTAGCCAACTAGAGGCATGCTAGGGACGGTGTTTTGTCTATGTATCCACACATGTAAATGAGTCTTCATTCAATACAATTATAGCATGGATAATAAACTATTATCTTGATACAGGAATTATAATAATAACTATGCATTTATTATTTCCTCTAGGGCATAATTCCAACAGTCTCCCACTTGCACTAGAGTCAATAATCTAGCCCTCACATCACCATGTGAATTACATTGTAATAAATCTAACACCCATACAGTTCTGGTGTCGATCATGTTTTGGCCGTGGAAGAGGTTTAGTCAGCGGGTCTGCTACATTCAGATCCGTGTGCACTTTGCATATATTTACGTCCTCCTCCTCGACGTAGTCGCGGATGAGGTTGAAGCGTCGTTTGATGTGTTTGGTCTTCTTGTGAAACCTTGGTTCCTTTGCTAAGGCAATGGCACCAGTGTTGTCACAGAACAAGGTTATTGGATCCAGTGCACTTGGCACCACTCCAAGATCCGTCATGAACTGCTTCATCCAGACACCCTCCTTAGCCGCCTCCGAGGCAGCCATGTACTCCGCTTCACATGTAGAATCTGCTACGACGCTTTGCTTGGAACTGCACCAGCTTACTGCACCCCCATTAAGAATAAATACGTATCCGGTTTGCGACTTAGAGTCGTCCGGATCTGTGTCAAAGCTTGCATCGACGTAACCTTTTACGGCGAGCTCTTCATCACCTCCATATACGAGAAACATCTCCTTAGTCCTTTTCAAGTACTTCAGGATATTCTTGACCGTTGTCCAGTGATCCACTCCTGGATTACTCTAGAACCTACCTGCCATACTTATGGCCAGGCTAACATCCGGTCTAGTGCACAGCATCGCATACATGATAGAACCTATGGCTGAAGCATAGGGGACGGAGCGCATATGCTCTCTATCTTCATCAGTTGCTGGGCACTGAGTCTTACTCAATCTCGTACCTTGTAAAACTGGCAAGAACCCTTTCTTGGACTGTTCCATTTTGAACCTCTTCAAAACTTTATCAAGGTATGTGCTTTGTGAAAGTCCTATCAGGCGTTTTGATCTATCCCTATAGATCTTAATGCCTAGAATGTAAGCAGCTTCTCCTAGGTCCTTCATAGAGAAACTTTTATTCAAGTAACCTTTTATGCTCTCCAAAAGCTCTATGTTGTTTCCAATCAGTAATATGTCATCCACATATAATATTAGAAACGCCACAGAGCTCCCACTCACTTTCTTGTAAATACAAGATTCTCCAACCACTTGTATAAACCCAAATGCTTTGATCACCTCATCAAAGCGTTTGTTCCAACTCCGAGATGCTTGCACCAGTCCATAAATGGATCGCTGGAGCTTGCACACCTTGTCAGCATTTTTAGGATCGACAAAACCTTCGGGTTGCATCATATACAACTCTTCCTTAAGGAAACCGTTAAGGAACGCCGTTTTGACATCCATCTGCCAGATTTCATAATCGAAAAATGCAGCTATTGCTAACATGATTCTGACGGACTTAAGCATCGCTACGGGTGAGAAAGTCTCATCGTAGTCAACTCCTGGAACTTGTGAAAAACCCTTTGCCACAAGTCGAGCTTTATAAACGGTCACATTACCGTCAGCGTCCGTCTTCTTCTTAAAGATCCATTTGTTCTGAATAGCCTTGCGGCCCTCAGGTAGTATCTCCAAAGTCCACACTTTGTTCTCATACATGGATCCTATCTCGGATTTCATGGCTTCTAGCCATTTGTTGGAATCTGGGCCCACCATTGCTTCTTCATAATTTGCAGGTTCATTGTTGTCTAACAACATGATTGATAAGACGGGATTACCGTACCACTCTGGAGCAGCGCGTGATCTCGTCGACCTGCGTGGTTCAACAGAAACTTGAACTAGAGTTTCATGATCATCATCATTAACTTCCTCCTCAACCGGCGTCGCAACGACAGAGGTTTCCCCTTGCCCTGCGCCACCATCCAGAGGGATGAGAGGTTCGACAACCTCGTCAAGTTCTATCTTCCTCCCACTCAATTCTCTCGAGAGAAACTCCTTCTCGAGAAAAGCTCCGTTTTTAGCAACAAACACTTTGCCCTCGGATTTGAGATAGAAGGTGTACCCAACTGTCTCTTTTGGGTAACCTATGAAGATGCACTTTTCCGCTTTGGGTTCCAGCTTTTCAGGCTGAAGCTTTTTGACATAAGCATCACATCCCCAAACTTTAAGAAACGACAACTTTGGCCTTTTGCCATACCACAGTTCATATGGTGTCGTCTCAACGGATTTTGATGGTGCCCTATTTAAAGTGAATGCAGCTGTTTCTAATGCATAACCCCAAAATGATAACGGCAAATCTGTAAGAGACATCATAGGTCACACCATCTCTAACAAAGTACGATTACGACGTTCGGACACACCATTACGCTGTGGTGTTCCAGGCGGTGTTAACTGCGAAACAATTCCACATTGTCTTAAGTGAGCACCAAACTCGAAACTCAGATATTCACCCCCACGATCAGACCGTAGGAACTTGATCTTCTTGTTACGATGATTTTCCACTTCACTCTGAAATTGCTTGAACTTTTCAAATGTTTCAGACTTGTGCTTCATCAAGTAGTCATAACCATATCTACTTAAATCGTCAGTGAAGGTGAGAAAATAACGATATCCGCCGCGTGCCTCTACGCTCATTGGACCACACACATCGGTATGTATGATTTCCAACAAGTCACTTGCACGCTCCATTGTTCCGGAGAACGGAGTCTTAGTCATCTTGCCCATGAGGCATGGTTCGCACGTGTCAAGTGAATCAAAGTCAAGTGACTCCAAAAGTCCATCAGCATGGAGTTTCTTCATGCGCTTTACACCAATATGACCCAAGCGGCAGTGCCACAAAAATATGGTGCTATCATTGTTTACTCTAACTCTTTTGGTCTCAATGTTATGTATATGAGTATCGCTATCAAGATTCAATATGAACAATCCTCTCACATTCGGTGCATGACCATAAAAGATGTTACTCATAGAAATTGAACAACCATTATTCTCAGACTTAAAAGAGTAACCGTCTCGCAATAAACAAGATCCAGATATAATGTTCATGCTCAACGGAGGCACTAAATAACAATGATTTAAGTTCATCACTAATCCCGATGGTAGCTGAAGTGACACTGTGCCGACGGCGATTGCATCAACCTTGGAACCGTTTCCTACGCGCATCGTCACTTCGTCTTTCGCCAGCCTTCGTCTATTCCGCAGTTCCTGCTTCGAGTTGCAAATGTGAGCAACAGAACCGGTATCGAATACCCAGGCACTACTACGAGAGCCGGTTAAGTACACATCAATAACATGTATATCAAATATACCTGATTTTTCTTTGCCCGCCTTCTTATCTGCCAGATACTTGGGGCAATTGCGCTTCCAATGACCCATACCCTTGCAATAGAAGCACTCTGTCTCAGGCTTAGGTCCAGCCTTGGGTTTCTTCGGCGGATTGGCAACAGGCTTGCCGCTCTTCTTCGAATTGCCCTTCTTGCCTTTGCCGTTTCTCTTGAAACTAGTGGTCTTGCTCACCATCAACACTTGATGCTCTTTACGGAGTTCAGACTCTGCGACTTTCAGCATCGCAAACAACTCGCCGGGAGACTTGTTCATCCCTTGCATGTTGTAGTTCAACACAAAGCCTTTATAGCTTGGCGGCAGTGATTGAAGGATTCTGTCAGTGATAGCTTCTTGCGGGAGTTCAATCCCTAGCTCAGCTAGACGGTTTGAGTACCCAGACATTTTGAGCACATGTTCACTGACAGACGAGTTTTCCTCCATCTTGCAAGCATAGAATTTATCGGAGGTCTCATACCTCTCGATCCGGGCGTTCTTCTGAAAGATAAACTCCAACTCCTGGAACATCTCAAATGCTCCATGACGCTCAAAGCGACGTTGAAGTCCCGGTTCTAAGCCATACAAGACTGCACATTGAACTATTGAGTAGTCCTCCTTACGTGCTAACCAAGCGTTCTTAACATCCTGATCAGCCGTAGCGGGTGGTTCATCTCCTAGCGCAGCATTAAGGACATAATCCTTCTTCCCAGCTTGTAAGATTAGCTTAAGATTACGAGCCGAGTCTACAAAGTTGCTTCCATCATCTTTCAACTTAGCTTTCTCTAGGAACGTATTAAAATTCAGGATGACTATCGCGTGAGCCATGATCTACAACACAAATATATTCAAAGTGGACTTAGACAATGTTCAAGATAATTAGAGTTCAACTTAATCAAATTATATGCTAAACTCCCACTCAAAAAGTACATCTCTCTAGTCATTTGAGTGGTTCATGATCCACTTACACTATCCCAAGTCCGATCATCACGTGAGTTGAGTATAGTTTCAGCGGTAAGCATCCCTATGCTAATCATATCAACTATATGATTCATGATCGACCTTTCGGTCTCATGTGTTCCGAGGCCGTGTCTGCACATGCTAGGCTCGTCAAGCTTAACCCGAGTGTTCCGCGTGCGCAACTGTTTTGCACCCGTTGTATGTGAACGTTGAGTCTATCACACCCGATCATCACGTGGTGTCTCGAAACGACGAACTATAGCAACGGTGCACAGTCGGGGAGAACACAATTTCGTCTTCAAATTTTAGTGAGAGATCACCTCATAATGCTACCGTCGTTCTAAGCAAAATAAGGTGCATAAAAGGATTAACATCACATGCAATTCATAAGTGACATGATATGGCCATCATCACGTGCTTCTTGATCTCCATCACCAAAGCACCGGCACGATCTTCTTGTCACCGGCGCCACACCATGATCATCCATCAACGTGTTGCCATCGGGGTTGTCGTGCTACTTATGCTATTACTACTAAAGCTACATCCTAGCAAAATAGTAAACGCATCTGCAAGCACAAACGTTAGTATAAAGACAACCCTATGGCTCCTGCCGGTTGCCGTACCATCGACGTGCAAGTCGATATTTCTATTACAACATGATCATCTCATACATCCAATATATCACATCACATCGTTGGCCATATCACATCACAATCATACCTTGCAAAAACAAGTTAGACGTCCTCTAATTTTGTTGTTGCATGTTTTACGTGGTGACCAAGGGTACCTAGTAGGATCGCATCTTACTTACGCAAACACCACAACGGAGATATATGAGTTGCTATTTAACCTCATCCAAGGACCTCCTCGGTCAAATCCGATTCAACTAAAGTTGGAGAAACCGTCACTTGCCAGTCATCTTTGAGCAAAGGGGGTTACTCGTAACGATGAAACCAGTCTCTCGGAAGCGTACGAGTAATGTCGGTCCAAGCCGCTTCAATCCAACAATACCGCGGAATCAAGAAAAGACTAAGGAGGGCAGCAAAGCGCACATCACCGCCCACAAAACCTTTTGTGTTCTACTCGAGAAGACATCTACGCATGAACCTAGCTCATGATGCCACTGTTGGGGAACGTCGCATGGGAAACAAAAATTTTCCTACGCGCACGAAGACCTATCATGGTGATGTCCATCTACGAGAGGGGATGAGTGATCTACGTACCCTTGTAGATCGTACATCAGAAGCGTTAGAGAACGCGGTTGATGTAGTGGAACGTCCTCACGTCCCTCGATCCGCCCCGCGAACAATCCCGCGATCAATCCCACGATCTAGTACCGAACGGACGACACCTCCGCGTTCAGCACACGTACAGCTCGACGATGATCTCGGCCTTCTTGGTCCAGCAAGAGAGACGGAGAGGTAGAAGAGTTCTCCGGCAGCGTGACGGCGCTCCGGAGGTTGGTGATGACCTTGTCTCAGCAGGGCTCCGCCCGAGCTCCGCAGAAACGCGATCTAGAGGAAAAACCGTGGAGGTATGTGGTCGGGCAGCCGTGAGAAAGTCGTTCCAAATCAGCCCTAAAACCTCCGTATATATAGGTGGGAGGGAGGGGGGCCTTGCCTTGGGGTCCAAGGACCCTCGAGGAGTCGGCCGAGCCAAGGGGGAGGACTCTCCCCCCCAAACCGAGTTGGACTAGGTTTGGTGGGAGGGAGTCCCCCTCCCTTCCCACCTCCTCCCTTTTTTTTCTTTTCCTTTGATTTCTTTTCCTTGGCGCATAGGCCCCTCTTGGGCTGTCCCACCAGCCCACTAAGGGCTGGTGCGCCACCCTCATAGCCTATGGGCTTCCCCGGGGTGGGTTGCCCCCCCCCCCCCCCCGGTGAACTCCCGGAACCCATTCGTCATTCCCGGTACATTCCCGGTAACTCCGAAAACCTTCCGGTAATCAAATGAGGTCATCCTATATATCAATCTTCGTTTCCGGACCATTCCGGAAACCCTCGTGACGTCCGTGATCTCATCCGGGACTCCGAACAACATTCGGTAACCAACCATATAACTCAAATACACATAAAACAACGTCGAACCTTAAGTGTGCAGACCCTGCGGGTTCGAGAACTATGTAGACATGACCCGAGAGACTCCTCGGTCAATATCCAATAGCGGGACCTGGATGGCCATATTGGATCCTACATATCCTACGAAGATCTTATCGTTTGAACCTCAGTGCCAAGGATTCGTATAATCCCGTATGTCATTCCCTTTGTCCTTCGGTATGTTACTTGCCCGAGATTCGATCGTCAGTATCCGCATACCTATTTCAATCTCGTTTACCGGCAAGTCTCTTTACTCGTTCCGTAATACAAGATCCCGCAACTTACACTAAGTTACATTGGTTGCAAGGCTTGTGTGTGATGTTGCATTACCGAGTGGGCCCCGAGATACCTCTCCGTCACACGGAGTGACAAATCCCAGTCTCGATCCATACTAACTCAACTAACACCTTCGGAGATACCTGTAGAGCATCTTTATAGTCACCCAGTTACGTTGCGACGTTTGATACACACAAAGCATTCCTCCGGTGTCAGTGAGTTATATGATCTCATGGTCATAGGAATAAATACTTGACACGCAGAAAACAGTAGCAACAAAATGACACGATCAACATGCTAAGTCTATTAGTTTGGGTCTAGTCCATCACGTGATTCTCCCAATGACGTGATCCAGTTATCAAGCAACAACACCTTGTTCATAATCAGAAGACACTGACTATCATTGATCAACTGGCTAGCCAACTAGAGGCATGCTAGGGACGGTGTTTTGTCTATGTATCGACACATGTAAATGAGTCTTCATTCAATACAATTATAGCATGGATAATAAACTATTATCTTGATACAGGAATTATAATAATAACTATGCATTTATTATTGCCTCTAGGGCACAAGTCCAACATTATGACCCGGCAACCCCGGAGTGACAATAGCCGGAACCACTCCCGGAGATGACCATAGTATGAGGAGTTCATGTATTCACCGCGTGTTAATTCGTTGGTCCGGTTCTTTATTAAAAGGAGAACCTTAATATCCCGTAGTTTCCATTAGGACCCCGTTGCCACGGGAGGGATGGACAATAGATGTCATGCAAGTTCTTTTCCCTAAGCACGTATGACTACATACGGAATACATGCCTACATTAGATTAACGAACGGGAGCTAGTTACATAGCTCTCCGTGTTATAGCTGTTACATGATGAATCACATCCGTTATACTCATCCATCACCGATCCACTGCCTTTGAGTCTTTTACTACTGGTTCTCGTTACGTTACTTTGCCTAGGCTTGTCCCTTGCTACCAAAGGGATTGGGCCACTTTGCTGCCGCTGTCACTACTTCTGTTACTTGTTACTCTACTGCTGCTGCTAGTACTGTTCCTCACTACTCCGCTGTTACTTGTTGTAAGACTTTGTTGGCGCCGTTGCCGGGGAGGCTAGGTAAGCGGCACTGACATCCCGTCAACAAGGCTTTTTCTGGCATCGTTGCTATCATACTACCTTGCTACCGATACCTTGCTTGCAGACATTAATCTTTCAGGTGTGGTTGAATCTGACACATTCAGCTGCTAATACTTGAGAATATTTTTTCGCTTCCCATCTTGGCGAATCAACAAATTTGGGTTGAATACTCTACCCTCAAAAACTACTGCGATCCGATACGCTTGTGGAACATCAGGTACACATGCACGCCTTATAAACTGTGATGGAGGAAGTATCATACAATAGTATCATATGCATGATACTACTATATGATACTCCCCACTATGGCCAGCCTTAGAAAAGCAAGAAGTTCATCTCACCAAAGTAGAGTTCTGGTAGGCCGGGCGGCGACACTGAGGAAGAGGGGCGACAACGTTGGGCATCGAGTGCGGTGAATCGGAGGGGTCGCTACTATGTACGAGGAGCTAACGGTAGTGTGGCAGGTTTGAGCTAGGTGTCCCTGGCGGGGTCCATACATGGATTCGTCGAAGGTGAGAGAAATATAGGAGGGAAAAGAGAAAATATTTTTTTTTTATTTTCTTTTTATATCTGGTCACATGTGTGAGCGATAGAGAGAGCGAGTGATTTTTTTTTCTTTTTCTTCTTCGGATCATATCACTGTATTGGACATGGTCAAAGGGCTTTGGTCGGAATGAAACGTGATGTAGAGTATTACGATAGTTAGAGCATCTCTAGCAGACCCTGCATTTTTGTGACCTGTAAAAGCGGTTTACAGTCCAACGAAGCGAGGTTTTGCGGGGCGAAATCTTACGCTGCAGAACATACCCCGTATATGAAACTGCATAATTTAAAAAAAAACATTCGCAGGCGAAATTGCAACCACACTCATTCAGAGTTCATTACTTAGTACACGATTATACATACTACATTCAGAGTTCATCACTTACTAGAGGGATAGAGGTAAGCTAACCTACCGAAACTCATCGGAGCTACTAACTATCCTACGACACTACACAAAATTGAGCTCACCGGAGCTCGTGCGGTGGTAGATGCGGCAGCGCTCACTCGACATCCTCATCGGAGAAGAGCTCGACGTAGATGTGCTCCTATGCAGTGGCTTCGCGGCGCCACTCCTCCACCTTGTGGCCGAAGGCGAGGGCCGACGCAACACCCTGCTCATAGAGCACGGTGTCGATCTCCTCGTCCCTCCGGCGGCGCAGCTAGTCCTCTTCCGCCTCCCGCACACTTCGCGCCAGCAGCGCGGGCAAAAGGTTGTCCACCTCAGCCGAGGGGAGGAAGTCCTCCAGTCCGACGACGCCCCCCGGCACGTCGCTCCGGTACCGCCTCGGCCTCCGGCTCCATCTTTACCATCGGGAGCTCCTCTAGCTCCCTCTTCATCGGGGGGAGGGAGGAGCGCGAGCTCGACGCCTCCGAGGAGCTGCCGGAGAAGAGGCGATCGTGCGTGCGCTTATACTCCTCTGTCTCGCGACGGAGGAGCGACGACGGCGGCGTCAGGCCCCATTGCGTGTACCGGGGGGCGGCGCGCTTCCGGGCAGCGTCGGATATTACGCGACGAGCCCTCTTGGGGTCGTCTTTGCTATGGCCGCCGAAGTTGGCCATCTTTGGCGGTGGAATGGAGAGGCTAGGCGTAGGAATGGAGGCGCGCGACGGCGGATCCGAGGCGCCGACGCTGAGGTGGGGTGAGTTTTCGCGGCGGCGGTGGGATAGGGTTTCGACCCGCATCCAGCGGCTGAACCCGCAGATATATCGATCGAGCGGTCGCGTTTATGGGCCACGGTAAAATATTTACGGGCCACACCGCGTTTACGGTATCTAGTCTGGCACAAAAATGATCCAAACCCGTATAATCGCCGGAGTTTTACAGTTACAATGATTATACAGGGTCTGCCAGATTCTCTTACATCAGACCAAACTGAGACAGAACTAAGTAGGGTAAAAAATTAGGGCCAAATCTTGAGTAGTAGATACCAACTAGGTGCACAAATGAAAAACCCCTTCGATTTTGATGTTCATGTGTGATGGTGGAAAATAGTGCACATTTGCGTGTACCTCCTATCAACATATTGCTGCTTTTTTTAGAAAAACCTTGCGAAAACATGTGTCCTATTATTGTATCTATATTTTCCACATTGTTGATGTTCGTTTATGGAGGGCGTCCCTTTCAATCATTCGCTATTGATGTGAGAGTGTATTGTTTACTCGAGAGAGATGTGTTGCGTCATTAACTTGTTGGTTGAGATTGGATCAATGGCGGGGTAACCATGTGTGTCTAACCATGAACCTATAATAATTACATTCAAATTCTTGGAGAAGTTTCTTTTTCGTTTCATTTGAGTTTACGGGGAAAATTATTGACTGAGTCAAAAAATTGTAATCATGTGTAGATGATACTAGCAAAAGGGCCCGTGCGTTGCAACGGGAGAAAAAAAAAATACCACACGTTTTTAATCTTTTTATAATCATTTTGATTTATTAAAATAATAAGCTAACTAACTAGTGTAGTCAGTCCTATCCTATTTTGTTGAGAAATCAACCCGTCCATTGTTAATTCCACCATGATGAAAAATTGAACGGGACAAGCAAAGAAAAACAAAGAGGCTACGTGAATTAACCAATGGATTGTTATCTTATTTCACTCATGGGGTAGAGAATGTGAGATCAGATGACAAACTGAAGGTGGTGTTCCATTCTCTGTTCCTACAACAATACAATCTTATATTCAATACATTCATTCATGAGCAAACAAATCTCCACAATTTTTTTTTCTTGTCGATGCTTGGCACACGGTTGGAGGCATGGGGAGGGGATCTCACCAGATGATGAGTTCCTGCCGGAGGAGGGGATACGATGAGGGGAGCAAGGGTTAGGCGCCTCTATCTGGCCATAAGAAGTTGCCGTTGTCGCGCCATAACCTCGGAGTTTCCCGTGTGAGCCATGGAGGCCCGCCTCCACCTGCAAGTACTTCGCTCCGCCGCGCCTTATCCACGGGCCGCCGCCGTTCTGCATCGAGCCGACGCATCATCCCCAGTCACTGTAGCTGTCGCGTTGATTTGATCCAGAAGCTGTGCTCGAGCGCCAAAACGGGGGCAGCAAGCGGGCAGAGGTATGACCACGGAGGCGGGTGTGTTGAGATCGACAACAGTGGTGGTTGAGGTCGGCCGCGACAGCGAGTGGTGTGGCAGCAGCCTGGGCACAGGCCAGGGTGGACCAGGGTCGACGCGATGCGCTCGAGCGCCGCAACGGGGGCAGTGAGCGGGGAGAGGTACGACCGCGGAGGCGGGTGGGTTGAGATTGGCAGCGGTGGCGGTTGAGGTCGGCCGCGGCGGCGGCCTGGGCACAGGCCAGGGTGGCCCAGGATCGACGGAAGGAGGCGATGCGTACGGGTATAATTTTTGCAGCGAAGTGTTTTTTTCTTTTACATTGTAGATAAATGATGGAGCGCGGGTTGAATAACAAAAATTACACGGGTTTTTTTATAAACATGTCCCGATGAGTTTTCCGACGGAAGCAATAGCCGTTTTATTATTAGGTATAGATGCTATTAACAATGTAGTTATTTTGCAAACAAGCTGAACAAATTATAACTGTGTGCATCGCGGATGAATCTACAATTATAATTGCATATTGTTTTAGGGATCAGTTTGTGATCATCTTATTGCTTAATCCCAAGTCAATGTAATCATAATCAAACAATGCTAAAGTCGTGATAAGCAATGATATTCTTAATAGGATTTTTATGGACAATCCATGAAGTTGTGTTAAAGCTCAGAATCAGTGTAACCTAGTTCAGTAAGTGTTAATTTTGTGTCTGTTTGTTCTTCCACTTTCTTTATGAATATTGTTTTCTAGTTCGTACTACGAAGGGTCATAGCATTACATGAAGGTGTAGTGCTTAATCCTGGAAAATCAAAGTAATTAAATATGTTCACGTTAAATTTTAGGGGATCACTAGTAAAAATGCCCGTGCGTTGCAACGGGGAGTAAACTTTTATTTTATTTAAGTTATCATTTTAATTTTGATTTTGACCCGTCATATTGATGACGTGCACTTACGATTATACTAACGAGTCCAACCTACAAATTAACTTGATTTAATAAAGACTATATGTATCACTTTCACATACACCGAATGGAACACAAATTAAGATCGTACTTATCGGTTCAATATTAACGTTCGTGACTATCACACAAATAGTTTGAACATTTTCAAAATAAACCATCATCTACTTATAATGTTCATGAATTTATAAGTGTATGCACATCACAAAATTGCTTATATATTCACTAAAAAAAGATAAAATAGGCCAATGGTAAGTAAGCATGGATTTCACAAAAATAAGGTATATACGTATGGTCCTAGATCACGCAACATATATAAAGAGAGAATCTCATGCAAATATAGCATTGCCAAGGACTGTATTTTTTTTCCTTCCCTCGCTCCTTGCCAATCAACGCCGATACGAAATAAAGTCGTACCGTGTATCATCTATTGAGTTGCACCATAAATTGCATTTTAAAAATAATGAACATGTAAAATAATTTCATATTCAGATTCTACACATTTTTCTAATCAAATTTCATATATAACATGTTAAAATTGAAGTTACGGTTTAAGAGATATGTTTATTTGAAAATATATATTAATTCTTAATAGATGCAGGATGATTAACACATATATTAGGGGGTTCTATGTAAAACTAGAAAAACGATTCATAGTCACTTAAAAGAGGAATTGCGGATTAGTTCGGATTAAACATAGAAGGTTTTGCGTAAAACATAAAAAACGGTTCGACATGCCTTACAAAACGACTGCAGGTTAATTACTTGAAAAGACAGGGACTTTTTTTATTAAAACACGTAGGATAAGACATAGTATTTGCTTTATTATTAGGAAAACGCTAACGCTCTACCGGCTGATCGCGCGAAGAGCTCCGCCGCCCACGTAGCCGTTGGATCGCTTGATCCATGCTTGGTCACGCACGCTCGCATGCATAGTCTGTTATTTCTCTTGTCGTTTCTGCAACACGGCCACAGTTGCAGAAAGAGGAAGGAATATTTTTTTGCAACAAAGCGATTGTTTCAGAAACTCAAGCGTTGTCTCAGGAATTACCGGGTGCCCAGTCGAAGCGCGCGCAAAAAAAACTGCAACAAAGCGATTGTTTCAGAAACTCGAGCGTTGTCTCAGGAATTACCGGGTGCCCACATGAAGCGCGCGCGAAGAAAAAAAAACTGCAACAAAGCGATTGTTTCAGAAACTCGAGCGTTGTCTCAGGAATTACAGGGTGCCCAGTCGAAGCGCGCGCAAAAAAAAACTGCAACAAAGCGGTTGTTTCAGAAACTCGAGCGTTGTCTCAGGAATTACCGGGTGCCCAGTCGAAGCGCGCGCAAAAAAAAACTGCAACAAAGTGATTGTTTTAGAAACTCGAGCGTTGTCTCAGGAATTACCGGGTGCCCAGCCGAAGCGCGCGCGAAGAAAAAAAACTGTAACAAAGCGATTGTTTTAGAAACTCGAGCGTTGTCTCAGGAATTACCGGGTGCCTAGTCGAAGCGAGCAAAAAAAAACTGCAACAAAGCGATTGTTTCAGAAACTCGAGCGTTGTCTCAGGAATTACCGTGTGCCCAGCCGAAGCGCGCGCGAAAAAAAACAAAGCGATTGTTTCAGAAACTCGAGCGTCGTTTCAAGAATTACTGGATGCCCGGCCGAAACCCCGCGTGCGGATCGGCTGGATGAAGATAATCAAACGGCTGTGAAGGTGACGGATCATTAAAAATAATTCGCTGGTGGACGTGTAGCGTTGCCCTTTTTATTATTAGAGATTAATTGTTAAATTCTGAAAACAGTGTTAGCTTCAAGAAATTGTTGTGCTTCAGTTGAGGAGTTGAAATTTAAAACTAGAACTGTCGAAGTGCAGACAGAGAGCTCACAGGTGTTGAGCTAAACCCAAACACCTCACGGAGCCTATAAATAGCCCTGGTTAGCTCGCATATACCAAAACCCCTCACAGAGTTGGAGAAAGAAAGAAATGGATGTCGTGTCATGGGTTCGAGGCTTCCTTGGCGAGAACACGGAGATCATGGCATCCCTTGCTTGTTTCTTGTTGTTGTTCCTCTGGTTCCGGCGGTGGGACGGGTTGCCGACGAGCTGGCCGGTGATTGGCACATTGCCGGCGCTGTGCGTAAACACCGGGCGCATGCACGAGTGGATGACGGACTTCCTGCGCGGTGCCGGGATGACGTACGTCCTCGGGGGTTCGTGGGGAACGCCGGTGGACGTCATCGTCACAGCCGACCCGGCGAACGTGGCGCACGTTTTCACGGCCAACTTCGGTAACTACCCAAAGGGCGAGGTGTACGCTAGGGTGTTCAGCGTGCTCGGGGATGGCATCTTGAAAGCCGAAGGCGAGTGGTGGGCTTTCCAGCGGCGCAAGGCGCAGGCACTGCTGTCGGACGCCAGGTTCCTCGCCGCCGTGGCCGCGAGTACCGCTCGAAAGCTCGACGAGGGCCTCGTGCCGCTCCTCGATGGCCTCGCCGCGTCGGGCGCCACCGTCGACCTGCAGGACGTGCTCATGCGCCTGTCCTTTGACCTCACCACGATGTCCGTGTTCGGCATCGACCGCGGCTGCCTCGCCGCCGATTTCCCGCACGTCCCCTTCGCCGCGGCCATGGACGAGGCCGAGGAGATGGTCGTATACCGGTACATAACTCCCGTCCCGTGGCTAAAGCTTCAGCGCTACCTGAAGATCGGCCACGGCCAGAGGATGTCCGAGGCTCGGCGGGTGATAGACGCGTCTATCGCCGAGTTGATATCTCTCCGGCGAGAACGCGCGGCCAACGTCACCGGCGAAGCCGGCACTGACCTGCTCGCGTTGTACATGGCGTGTCAGGCCGAGGTAGGCAAGGTCGGCGCCGACTTCGACCGTTTTTTACGCGACACGACGCTTACCCTCATGCTCGCCGGCCGCGACACGACGAGCTCCACCCTGACATGGTTCTTCTGGTTGCTCCACAAGCACCCCGACGTGGAAGCCAAGATACTCGCCGAGCTGCGAGAACACCCCCCGGGCGCCGGCCACCACCGCACCACCACAGAGCTGAGGTGCTTGGTCTACCTGCACGCGGCGCTCTCGGAGTCGCTCCGTCTGTACCCGCCGACGCCGTTCCAGCACAAGGCGGCCGCGCGGCCGGACACGCTCCCGAGCGGCGCGACCGTCCGGCAGTCGCAGATAGTGGTCGTCTCCTTCTACTCGATGGGACGCATGGAGGCGGTGTGGGGCAAGGACTGCCTGGAGTTCCGGCCGGAGCGATGGCTTACCGCGGCCGGGCGGTTCCGGCACGAGCCGTCGCACAAGTTCGTGGCGTTCAACGTGGGGCCAAGGACATGCCTCGGCAGGGACCTGGCGTTCTCGCAGATGAAGGCCGTCATCGCCGCCGTCCTGCCACAGTTCCGGCTCGAGGTCGCCGCCGGCTTCGCGGCGAGGCCCAAGCCCAAGCTGTCCGTCATACTCTACATGAAGGACGGACTCGTGGTGACAGTGCACAAGAGACAAGAGGATAGAAGCTCAGCTGCTACGTACATATCTAGCTGATACTAGTGAGCTACTTCAAAGCGTACGTACGGATCCAGTAAATGCGACCATATATTTGTATGTTGTGAGAAGATGTTGCACGTTAATGGGAAACCTACTAAATAAGGGGTTGTTTGGAAACCTCGAAAAAGGATTGGATAGTTGTTGTGCCCCGTACATATCCAGATCCCAGATGGATTATGAATAACATGTTTGCTCGCCATGTATAATAAAAAGCCACTACTGCTTAAATTTGTCATTGGTGTTCACTTTAGTGTCTAAACTTAAAAAATACGTTAAACTGGTTCTAAAACTTGGCATAAGGGTGCATATACGATGATAATCTCATCCATAAATCGTATAATGCGTTGATGTGGCACTATATTTTGATCAACATGCACACGTGACATAAGACCCGTTTAGAACAGATGGCTTTCTTTATAAATGTCACCATGACAACAGGCCCACATATGTCAGCACAAAGGAAAACTAAACAACAAAAATTGCAGCTATTCAGCCTAAAAAAATAAGCAGAATTAGTTAGCAACTCTGCCTCGAAATTTTTTCATACTCATCGGCGATAAAGACTCTTAATGTTCGTCGAGGAAGACGTATTAGTTTTGTTAGAAACTTGTAAAAACCTTGTCAAATATGATCACAGTAATAAAAATAAGTTTTAAATATTCGTGTATCATAGATATTATACTGACAAATAGCATAACTTATTTATAAATTGTTCAAGTAATTTTTAAAAATATTCACACTTTTATTCATATTTTCTTGTAATTACTTTCACCCGTGGCACATATTCATAACTTTTACTAACCTAAATATAGTCAGATGTAAATATTTATAATAATAAAATAATTTTAAATTTTGCATTTTTATGAATATTTTTGGTATGCGAAAAATTCTTAAACAACAAACTTAGGAATTACAAAATGTGCATATAAGTAATTAAATTTTTGTATAATTAAAAATATAATTCTATATTGTGTTTTTTCTTTATGATATTATAAACTACACAAACATTTTCTAACACTAAATACAATTTAGTTTGTACTATCTGTGTAAAAATAGTACATTAATACTATTTAAAATTACTTGAACATTATGCTAAATAAGTTATATTTTATATGTATAATATTTATAACACACTAGTATTTCAACTTTATATTTATTACTCTCATTATAATTTACGTATTTTTTGCAAATTGAAGAAAAAAACTAACATTGACCGCACTGATTCGAACCCATTGAAACCATAAGGGTATCCTTAAAAAACATACGCTTATATAGATATGACGTTTACACACTTTATATACCTAATCTTAATTGGAGGGTCCGCTAGCACGTCCGCTATCCCCTGGAATCTAGTTCAAATCATTTGTACAACAAATTTTAAGTGGGTTTTTTCCTTTGTGCTGACATGTGGGTCCGCTAGTCATAGAGACATATATAAAGCAATCCTTTGTTAGAAGTGCCTCTCACGCCATGTGTGCATGCTAATCAAAATGTCGTGCCTCAGTGCATTATACGTCATATAGATAGGATTACCACTGTATTTGAACGCTTGTGCCAAGTTCTAAAACCAGTTCGATGTATTTTTCAAGTTCACGCACCAAAGTGAACATGAGCGACAAGTTTAAGCACCACCGGTGATATTACCTCTATGATAAAATAAAATTGCAGAACACATCATATACTCTGAACTTCTGACACTTTTTTTCTTTCTTTTCCGGAAATGTACCACTTCACTGAAGAATACATGATACATCTTTTTTTTTGCAAAAACACACATGATACATCTCGAAAGGAGTGTTACGTCACTGACTTTGGTTGCATGACACGTGGGTCCATTAGGTGGTTTACCCACATGTCATATTTCTAAAGTCAGGTGACGAAAAATGCAATTGTCGTATAGAAAAATAAAAATGACCCTATAGAAAATGGAAAACACAACCAAATCCGAAAAAGGAACAACCACCGGTGATATTGTTTGAAGATTGATACACCGAAGCCTTGAAGGATCCAATGCCGAGGGAGAGCGCCTTATGTGTCGGGTAGATACCCACATAAATTAGAGGCCATCGTCTTGGTTGCACCTTGTCGAATCTTTTTGTTCCGCTCTCATCACCCCTAGCCATGAGGTCCGGCCTCTCACGGCAGCCACCTCCAGCGACGAGAAGATCCTCCAAAGCAATCCATAATGAGACAAGTTACATCAATGTTCACGTGAAATCATGCCCACACATCCCGAAAAACCATAAGTTGCACTTCCCAGCAGTCTGGAACGAAAAGCACTAGAGAACTACTATACGGGTGCACCACATACCTGTCGACGATGCTAGATCAAGCATCAACGTTGTAGGTCGAGGTTAAGGAACAAAAGACCATGGCCAGGTGGTTGTCACTGCCTCACCGACCAAAACTGGGCACTTACTTCCCATTGTCCGAAGACAACAAGAACCAGTACGCTTAAAACTCTTCGACAAAGTCGTGCCTAGGCTGGAGACAAAGTGAGTTTCTGCATCACTATTTCCCATTAGTACAATTTAGTCTTTATCAATGACATTTTGCACACTACTACTGAATTCTAGTGCCTTTCCCTTCAATTTGCATGTAATACATGGAGAGGGGAAATTTTGAGGAAATTACTAGACAATGTGAAAACATGGGCAAACTAGCAACAAAAGAAAACTAATTTTGTGAAGCTCTAAAAAAGCTTACCGAATAATTTTTGGAGGAAAAGAAAGAAAGTGTCGGAAGATGGGAGGGGGGCCACATCGCTCTCACACGACGTGGCCACTTGCCCCCTAGCTACGTAATGGGGCTGCATGACGCCCCATGTCCATAGCCTCTCGATAACCTTTGGTCTATATTATGTCTTGACCTAAAACATTCAAGGAATTTGTATAGGATTGTTTCGGCCACCACTGCAAGGTGGAGCACTTTTGCCTTTTGACAGGTTGATTCTATTGGAGATCCATCCCTTCATGATGTGAAATTCAAAGATATCTTCATCACCAATACTCCTATCATCATTGGGATCATCATATCAATCAACATCTTCATCACCATCATAACCATCAACTCTCTCAACCCTTGTTTTTTGTTCTGTGAACTTTTATCTCACATCCTTTGTTGAGTATAGTTTTTGGTGTTGATTACCCCTTCTAGTTTATTCATGAAAGATTCGTATGTTTGGATTGTTAATAATATATTAATCCCCACTGATCATAACCTATATGATGTGTCATGAGTAGTAGTTCGCTAGGTTCTTGAGGACATGGGATAAACCTTGATATTAGTAATCTTGTGAAGTTGAATCTAGTCCAATACTTTAACAATGTGTTGTGGTGTAATTCTCTAGTTGTGATGTGCGCAGACTACACATCACCTCACCTTTATGGGCTTAGAAAAGAGCATAATGTGATTAGTTTTCTTATGGATGGGTGGCTGGAGAGACAGAAATGACCATACCCTCATTTTATGAACGGGTGCATGAGGGGTGTTGGCACCCTAGAGTTTATTGCTATGGTTAGATTTTATCCTAATTATTCTATTGTATTTGCTAATGCTTCAATAAAGGGTATAATCCTAAGTGTGTGGTTTGTTCAAGTAACAACAACATTTTATGATATCTTCCACGGTACAACGAACTATCTAAGCAATGAACATGAACTCGATGGAATTTGACAAAACTAAGTTGATGAAACAATTGTGTGTCCACGAGAATGCCTTGATCCCTATAATTAAAACAACCGGCCTGTCCTTAGCACAATTAAGATTTGGGCCATTTGTTGCACAATTGCACTTTTACTACTATTTATTTTCTTGCAATTACTCTTGATTTCAGACAAACCATTAAACACCCTTTGCAGCTTTACGTTGTACCCTTCCTTGTGGATACGCGTGGTGACAGTGGGGCAATCTTTCAAGATCACTTGATATATGTTTTAATAATCAACTTACGGATTCCCGTGATGACATTAAGGAAATATATGCACAAAGGTTGATACACGTTTTCATCCTACTTTCTCCGATAGGAACTTTGGAATCATTCTTTATCACATTTTGGGTGATTATTATATGATTCAATTATGTTTATGATGTTGAGACATTGCACCAGTAAAAGTATGAACTCTAGGTCTTGTTTTCAAGCATTGCAATACTGTTTATGCTCACTTTCATCACTTGCTACCTTACTATTTTTATTATTGTAGATTAGAAAAAAAATCTACTATCCGTACTACACTTGTATCACCATCTCTTCGCCAAACTAGTGCACCTATACAATTTATCATTGTATTGGGTGTGTTGGGGATACAAAATATTGCTTGTATTTGATTGCATGGTTCTTTGAGGAAGACCATCTTCATCCTATACCTCCGAAGAATTGATAAACCTTAGGTCATCCACTTAAGGGAAATTTGTTGTTTCCCGACAAAACGTTATGCTTGGAGTCCCAACCAAGTCTACAAGGATAGATTTGCATAAGAGACTTCAAGTCCCTAGATATTCAACGGTGGATGGTGGTTCACATTTATTCATGGTGCTTTCAGAAAAGACTTAGCTAAATATGATGTAAACCATACAGTAGCATCATCTTATCATCCTCAGTCTAGTGGGAAAGTAAAATTGAGTAATAGAGAGGGAAAATCAATCTTGCAAAATATTGGTAAGAGATCTACAAAGAACGGGTCTACAATTCTTGATGATGCACTCTCGCATATAGGACTGCCAGACGAGCACCTGTGTCGATCATTGGCTTTACCAACACATAGGTAGGACATCGGTAATGGAATCAAGCCCTTGCCCTCTCTTTTGATTTACTGCACGATTTAGATTGGATTTCTAGACTTGATTCAAGCGTTTTTTTTGGGGGGGGGGGGGTGAATATAAAGGGGGTTGGAAGATTGGATTTGCGCACTCAATTTTTCATAGAACCGATGGATTCTAAGGTGTGTACTGTGATTTTTTTAGTACAAGGGTGCTAGCAAATGGGGGTAAATCTACTTTATGAGCACCTATCCTAGACATGACGACCTTGTAGGTGCTTCAAGTGGCGAGGGAACATAACCTTCTTCCTGTCTTCTACCACCACCTCCACCGCAGCATCCACAATCGCTTCCAAATCTTCTTCGCCCAGTACGATGGGCTTGCACAACCACCTAGCACCGGTGCCGTGACCACCGACTCCAACACATTGTGTTCGTCCTCCGACGCCACCATGGCGGTCGACTGGTCTTGACAAACCATTTACTGCATTTACTTGTCCCATCTGGCTCTCTAATCAGCATCGTCGGACTTGGCCTGGTGCATGGCCCGGTGTAGTTTGTCCACTTACATAGTGCCTTTGACTGGGTCAAGAATCAACGTCTTCAAGTCCTCAGTTGTCGCCTTCTTTACCACAACGTTTGCCTCCTTATGTATGTCCTTTATGTTGGTAACGTTAGAGCACACTTCCATGGTATTCTCGATCTTGGCATGGACAGTAGCCAAGGAATAAAGCCCTCCATCCAATGCTCCAGGGGAAGGGAATGGGGATGGGGTTCATGGCAATGGAGAGGTGGTAAAATAGATATGTGGAAGTTGAGGGAGAGCGAGAGATATTGATGGTCAATTGAGTGCGGTGGTGGGTACGATAGGAATGAATGGTGACCATCCTTCGAACTTTGTGTTCTTCATAATGCAAATCAAAACGGAGAACACGAAGGACAAGGAGATGCTGGCACCGGAGGTAAGGCCAAGGAGGTGGTGGGTCCCAGAGACAAGGGCAAGGAGGTGGTGGCGCCCAGAGATAATGGCAAGCAGGTGCTGCCGGCCTTAGAGAAGGGCAAGGAGGTGGTGCCGCCCTTAGACGACGATGTGGTAATAAAGGAGTCCTCCAGCGACTGGCGGAAGAACTATTGTCACTATCAAGAGGAGGCGGCACCAACCCACTTCTGCATGGTGATCCTTGCCCCGGAGCTAGAGTGTGTGCTATGTCTCTAGACTTCATGAAGCACTTCCCCGTCGTCCCTCGGGAGTTCAAGTTAAATGTGAACACCAGCTAGGGCTGGAGGGTGACTATACAAGTGATCAACTACAGGGTCAACCTTGATCACGGTTGGGCCCGCTTCATCATTGTTCACTAGATCAGGATCATCTACAAGTTCAACATCAATCTGCTAACTCCGGACACCCTGAAGGTGACCGTATTCAACGACGGTGACGTTTACATGGTGACCAAGTGCAAGAAGCACGATGATGACTTCGCCCTGAATCTCTAGAGAACTCTCTGTTGCGTGATTGCTTCGTGTTGAGAGTTAAATTGGTTCCTATTAGTTTAAGGCTATGTCCTGCTTGTTTAAAACTGGTTGTTTGAGACCATACTAAGTTAAACTGGTTTCTATGTTATATATTTTGGTTGTGTCTTGTCTTTTCAGTGTGCTGGTAACCTCACCAGCTCTGCGTGTGCTATATGTAATCAAACGCCCTTACTTGTATTTTCGTCTAAACAAGCCGGCAATCAAATAATTTGCCTTACCTTTCGTCGTATCGAGACAACTGCATGCAGGCAGCCAAACAATATACATATGAGGGTTTTTATCCTGCATATGCTCAACCAAGTTTAATTTGGACAAGTATATAACAAGGTAAGAACACACTGCGAGCAATCAAACACGGCCAACATATTTTTTTTGCATGTTTTGAGTCAGCCTGATTGAGTCAGATGCACAGTGCCCAAAAATCTTACATGATACCAAATGCCTCCTTTACACACAGAGAAAAAGCAAGCACACACACAAATAACGCACTGCATGTATCTTTTTTTTAACATACATCAAACCATCCAAAACCATCACCCACCCACGCTTACAAACTCGTTAATACGGAGTGCACTGCGCGCATCTACACACACTCGGACAGCAAGCTCACACACACGCTGCAGACAGTCACGAAGCACAAACAAGAGCAAGAGAGCAAGCACACACGCAGACGCCCGGAACGAGGCCACGGCCTGACAAAGCGCCAAATGCTAAAGCAACGAGCAAACTGGAACGGCTGCACGAACGAAGAAGCAGGGTTAATAGTACTGGCCGGTTAGAACAAACGCGGCCAACGTTTGTCGCTTCTCCCGGATCTCTCCCTTTGTTACTTGTACCGTCTCCTGCCTGCTCTTGAGCACCGATACAACCATTTTTATTCATCCATTAGTCTGTCTGACGGCGACATTGTCCCAGAAAACTGCATTATCAGTTAAGCATCTTGGAGATCGTCCTCGACGTCGACCGCCTAATTCATTTTACTTCCCCAGGGTGAAACATGACATGCACTTGGTCCTCGCCTGTCGATAATTACAAGGTGCTCTAATCTCATCTCAGTAGGAAAACCAGCGATATCAGTAATCCCAGTAGTAGCTAAAATCAGGGAGCTATGCTATCTACGAACAATCTGCATGATGCACGTAACAGTAGTGAACTGCGACAGTAGAGACATGCAGATCAGACTACTTTTCTCTGCATTTTTATTCATGTCTGCTCTGGGCAAAATTCATGAGAAATAAATAAAGTAAACAGAACATTCCGTGCCAAGGAGGAAACCAGATTCTGATTCCATTGTTTTCTAATATACTACTAGTATACGCTAGCATTGCCGTCCTTGACACGGACTGGGAGGGGACTTTCGCCATTTACCCGCTGTCCGGTTGCAGTCTCACCGTTGTGCATAAAATCCAGCGTCCCCCCTTCACTACGCTGGCACCCTCTGGAACAGCCAGCAACTCAAGTCATCAACAATGTCGCACACGTCCGAGGAAGAGTCCCTCAGCAGCTTCCAGCAGCAACCTAAGCTCGAGGTCGGCGCGGCGGGTCCGAGCAGAGGCGACGCGGCTATGCCCGTGGTGAAAAAGAGACGAGGTCATCCAGGAAATCCAGGTATGTTACCTCATCTTTTCAACTAATGTTGGTCGTGAAGTTATCTGTTGTGATGAACACACGTGCAAGCGCAATATAACAATGAGATGCACCAGATAACTGTTTAAAACGGCGACGGTGCATGGCTTGTTAGAAGGTCTCAAATTTACTACCTTCGTCTCTAAATTTAAGTTTTTTTAGAGGTTTTACTATGGTATATATATATATATATATATATATATATATATATATATATATATAGATAGATAGATATATTTTAGAGTGTATATTCACTCATTTTGTTCCTATATAGTCTCTCGTGAAATCTCTAAAGAGACCTATATTTAGGAACAGAGCGAGTATCATATCGTGCATGGTTCAGTGTTTCATAGATTTGACCCACAAACTCATCATATGATATGGTTTTTATCATTCTGTTAGTAGACATTTCTCTTATTAATTAGTTCTATATATATATCTACACTTTCTCAAAATATATACCTCTAAAGTTTAAAGTAGAAAACACACAAATGGTACAAAGGAATCGCAAATGGATACTACATAACAGATTTTTATTTACTATACTGAATTGCTAAATTAACCCACAACATACTGGCCTGATCAGAAACTGGAGTGGTAAAAAAAAGGAGGGTTCCAAAATCTAACATTGGTTTCATGATGTCCATCTTGTAGACCCAGATGTGGAAGTAGTAGCTTTATCACCCAAGACACTTGTCGCGACAAACAGATACATATGTGAAGTGTGCCATAAAGGATTTCAGAGGGACCAGAACCTCCAACTCCACAGGAGGGGCCATAATCTGCCATGGAAGCTCAAACAGAGAAGCAGCACTGATGCTAAGAAGAAAGTGTACATCTGCCCCGAGGTCACCTGCCCTCATCATGATGCAACCCGAGCTTTAGGTGATCTCACAGGCATAAAAAAGCACTTCTCCAGAAAGCATGGAGAGAAGAAGTGGAAGTGCGACCGATGTTCGAAGAAATATGCCGTCCAGTCTGATTGGAAGGCTCACACTAAGATATGTGGCACCAAGGAGTACCGATGTGATTGTGGAACTATCTTCTCAAGGTATGCTTCTCACTTAGGATAATCACACCAAGAATTAAAGCAAATGCATCATTAGCCATGGAAACCAAATATCTTTATCAAGGAATCAAGGATACATGAACATTAAGGTCAATCAGTAAGACAGCAGTACATGTAGACCGAAGTACTGACATCGTATTTACAAAATGCAGACGCATAATCTGCAGCTAATTGCAACTGAAAATCACATGCTATATGTAGCTTATGTCTCTGTTGCTTACGAGGAAAATCTTGTTTGTTAGATTAGCTTCCCGTATTCACACAGTTTACATACTATATATTTGAAGCAATGCATCGCAATATTTTAGCATTTGTGACAGGCCCCGATGGGAGTATCATATTAGACTAGCCATGGAGCGCACCGCAGCCTTGCCATTTAAAATGCAACATTTCTTGAAACTCGACATTTAGCTCTACTTTATGTCAATGCAGAAAGGATAGCTTCATCACACATCGAGCCTTCTGCGATGTATTAGCCGAAGACAACTCAAGGGTTAACCACAGCCTTGCTACAATGGTGGGAAGTCTGCATGGTCAGCATGACATCTATTCACATGGAGTGCCTAGCCCCACTGATATGGTTGCAAACATGTCCAGTAACGACCATAACTCAGACATCCATCTAAGGTCTCTATCTCCTTATGCTCTCATCACAAGGAACACTGCCTTATTTTCCAACCAGGTGTCACCCAAGGATCCAGGCTTTCCACTTGATGGAAGTGCATCAGGCTACCCTTACATGTCCATGAACTCTCCATACATGTCCGCGACAGCCCTGCTGCAGAAAGCTGCGGAGATGGGGGCAAAGACCAGCCAGGACCCTATTTCACCATTGCTTCTAAAAGGATTCACAAACAACTTCACCAGTGCTAGAGACCATATGGGCATATCTTCTGGAAGCCAAGGAGACTCTATGGGGAATTCAGCAGCTAACAATGTTTGCATGAAGACTGCTGAAGATGAGAGCATGAATGGTCACAACAGTATGTTGATCAACTCCGCATGGACCAGTGGCATGATGACACCTACTACCGTGCCTTTAATTGGGCTCATGAACCATCCATTTTCCATGAGACAAGACAAGGAGAGCCCTCAAATTATGCCTGATATCCAGGCCCAGCACAACAGACAAGAAAAAATTTCAGGGGTAGGAGATGCGGACCTAACACAGGACTTTCTAGGGTTAGGAGGCAACGGAAATTTGGATATAAGCTCTGGGACCTATAATACGGATGTGACAGCAATGAGCTATTCTGATGAGCAACATAAAAATCAGGAGCATCTGTATTCTTACCATGAATCATCGCTCGACTCCACTGCATTGGACAAACCTATTTGGGATTCATGATGCTGTGATGCAAACGGTTTCCTCACACTGGTAGTTCATCAGTTTCAGCTAAGCTGCCTGAGGTGCAGAATTAGCAAATTACCAAGGTATAGCATGTATGAGACAGTACACCATGTGTTTTCTTAGCTTGCATATGGTCAAGAACTCGAGATACCATTTTATTGGCAAAATCAGAAGGTAGCCAGGTAATCTTATCAGCATAGCCAGACCATTCAGGACGGATTTAAGTAACTATTGTATTTCCATTTAGCACAAATATTAATAAATATTTTGGAAGAAGTTGGTCTAAAACTTGAACCGATGAATGTAGATTGTACTCCCTCCGTCCTAAAATAAGTATCGCTGCTTTAGTACAAAATTTGTACTAACTTAATACTAAATTTATGTCATTTATTTTGGAACAAAGGGAGTATTATTGTAGATCAATGTGTTCAGCTCAAGAATAGTTGAGATCAGCAATGTTACAAAAAAAAATATTATTCATAATAAACAATAGTAAACCGGGCCTTTTTAGTCGGAGGCGGCACGCTCCCCCTCTGATTTTCGGCCAATCTCTCTGCAGAATTGCATCATGAGAGCATGATTAATAGTATAGCCAACTGCTGGCTATAAGCAGTCTTATAGCCCGTCTTATAGCTAGTTTGTATAATAGTTGGCTATAAAAGAGTACTACTTTTATCATATATGGTCCACCTTTCATTCTCACAAAGCACATAGAAGCACGTGCTAGAGCTGGCTCTTCATGAAGAGCCCGCTTCCCTTCTCTCTCTTCTTCTCTCTCATCCAACTCAGTAAAAATATAATATTTTAATCCTTACAGCCTGCTGAATGTACCTTATTGTACTTGCTCTGAAGGCTATCACGAGAGCTCTCTGCGCTGGCCTTCAAAGGCACATCCATTCTCTGGTGGACCCGGACCATACGGGCTTCCTTCCCGGTAGGCGCATCTCCAAGAACATCGTTTATGCTGCCGACCTCCTTCGGGCTTGTTACTTGCGCAAGGCCCCCACTAAGGTCTTTAAAATTGACTTCCGCAAAGCTTTTGACCTAGTAAATTGGTCGAGCCTTCTCACAATTGTCCGCGCGCGGTTTCAACGATCGCTGGTGTGGCTGGATCCAGGCCATCCTGTTCACTGGTCATACCTCGGTTCTTCTCAACAATGTCCCGGGGACCTGAATCCTCTGTCGTAATGGCCTTCGCGAGGGTGACGCTCCCTCCCCATATCTTTTTTATCACAGTGGCCGATGTTCTCCACCGCATGGCTCGGGCCGCTTGTGCCGCCGACCATCTGTCGCACCCAATCGACCCTTCCCTTCCTGGCCCTATCCTACACTACGCTGATGACACCCTTATTCTCTTTGTCGCGTGGATGCCCGCTTCGTTACTCATCTGAAAGAACTCCTTGATGCTTTAGCCCGTGCGAATGGCCTTGCAATTAACTTCCACAAATCTGGGTTCGTGCCAATGCATTGCACTCCCGAGCTATCGACGGAGTTAGCCTCCATTCTTGGGTTCCCCATCTCATCCTTCCCCCAACCGTACCTCGGCCTTCCCCTATCACCGCTTAAGCTTCCCATTTCTGCTTTCGACCCCCTCATCAAATCCTTTGACCGCTATTTGTAGGGGTGGCGGGCTCTCCTTCTTTCGTCGGGTGGTAGGCTAGTTCTTTGCAATGCTGTTCTTAATAACCTGGCTACTTACTTTATGTGTTCATACTTGCTTCTGCCTGGAGTGATTGAGCAGATTGAATGTAGGCGTCGTGCCTTCTTTTGGACCGGCAAAGATTCTTGCTACGGAGCTTGCTATTTAATTTCTTGGGACAAAGTGTTTCTTGATCTGCATGAGGGTGTGAGGGAGTCCGGGACTAACGGGTCCTCGGGCCGCTTACCTATTTCTATGGACCTGACTCCTCAACCGTTCTATTATCATTATTGAACTCCAGATAAATAAAGCGATGTTGTATTCAAGATGGACTCTTCCGAAGACTTGGCGTGCACTCCATGGCCACGTGTAGATCGGCATGTTTCGTGCCTGATGTGTAATCGATGTTGTGCAACCCTAGTACCCCTTGTATCCATATAATCTAGAGGGCTTTAGTTGGTAGGACAAGTTAAGCTCGTTACTTCTAGGGTTTAGACCACAACATACAATCTCGAGGTAGATAAACTATGTACTTGATACTGCACCATCAATATAAACAAGAGCATGACGTAGGGTTTTAGCTCCATCAAGAGGGCCTGAACCTGGGTAAGCACAATCTCCTTTGTTTCATGTTACCCATCGATCCAAGATCCATAGTTTGGATCCCGTACCCGAGATCCGTCGGCTTTCACACCGACATTGGTGCTTTCATTGAGAGTTCTACTGAAGGACCGTTAAAAGGATCAATGGCTCGCTTGGTCACCAGCGAAGGCATTAGCACCACGGATATCTTTGTCCCCGACCAACTCTCTGCATTCGGCATCATTGTATCGCATGTCAAAGCAACTTGTCACCACGACCAGATCGAGGGGTTCGCTCTGGGCCAGGGAATCATCTTCGGCGACTTAGATTATGTCGTTGATGCCCAAGGCGACCTGGCCATTGTTGGGATCCCGGCCTCAGCCAAAGAGCTCAGAATCCCGAAGCCTTGACTTGAGGTCCCCTTCCCGACCTCGCGTCCGGGACTGTGCCTTCTTCGGATCCGGCCTTAAGCATGGATCTGACCATTGCGTTCAGGAATCACCGGTTAACTGTTGGGGAACGTCGCATGGGAAACAAAAAATTTCCTACGCGCACGAAGACCTATCATGGTGATGTCCATCTACGAGAGGGGATGAGTGATCTACGTACCCTTGTAGACCGTACAGCAGAAGCGTTAGTGAACACGGTTGATGTAGTGGAACGTCCTCACGTCCCTCGATCCACCCCGCGAACTATCCCGTGAACAGTCCCACGATCTAGTGCCGAACGGACGGCACCTCCGCGTTCCGCACACGTACAGCTTGACGATGATCTCGGCCTTCTTGATCCAGCAAGAGAGACGGAGAGGTAAAAGAGTTCTCCGGCAGCGTGACGGCGCTCCGGAGGTTGGTGATGATCTTGTCTCAGCAGGGCTCCTCCCGAGCTCCGCAGAAACGCGATCTAGAGGTGAAACCGTGGAGATATGTGGTCGGGTTGCCGTGGCAAAAGTTGTCTCAAATCAGCCCTAAAACCCCACTATATATAGGAGGAGGAGGGGGGAGACTTGCCTTGGGGTCCAAGGACTCCCAAGGGAGTCGGCCGAGCCAAGGGGGAAGGTCTCCCCCTCCCAAACCGAAATCTACTTGGTTTGGAAGGTGGAGTCCTTCTTCCCTTTCCCACCTCCTTCTTTTTTTTCCTTTCCTCTTTGATTTTCTTTCCTATGCGCATAGGCCTCTCTTGGGCTGTCTCACCAGCCCACTAAGGGCTGGTGCGGCACCCCAAACACCCATGGGCTTCCCCGGGGTGGGTGCCCCCCCCCCCCCGGTGAACTCCCGGAACCCATTCGTCATTCCCGGTACATTCCCGGTAACTCCGAAAACCTTCCGGTAATCAAATGAGGTCATCCTATATATCATTCTTCGTTTTCGGACCATTCCGGAAACCCTCGTGACGTCCGTGATCTCATCCGGGACTCCGAACAACATTCGGTAACCAACCATATAACTCAAATACGCATAAAACAACGTCGAACCTTAAGTGTGCAGACCCTGCGGGTTCGAGAACTATGTAGACATGACCCGAGAGACTCCTCGGTCAATATCCAATAGCGGGACCTGGATGCCCATATTGGATCCTACATATTCTACGAAGATCTTATCGTTTGAACCTCAGTGCCAAGGATTCATATAATCCCGTATGTCATTCCCTTTGTCCTTCGGTATGTTACTTGCCCGAGATTTGATCGTCAGTATCCGCATACCTATTTCAATCTCGTTTACCGGCAAGTCTCTTTACTCGTTCCGTAATACAAGATCCCGCAACTTACACTAAGTCACATTGCTTGCAAGGCTTGTGTGTGATGTTGTATTACCGAGTGGGCCCCGAGATACCTCTCCGTCACACGGAGTGACAAATCCCAGTCTAGATCCATACTAACTTAACGAACACCTTCAGAGATACCTGTAGATCATCTTTATAGTCACCCAGTTACGTTGCGACGTTTGATACACACAAAGTATTCCTCCGGTGTTAGTAAGTTATATGATCTCATGGTCATAGGAATAAATACTTGACACGCAGAAAACAATAGCAATAAAATGACACGATCAACATGCTACGTCTATTAGTTTGGGTCTAGTCCATCACATGATTCTCCTAATGATGTGATCCCGTTATCAAGTGACAACACTTGCCTATGGCCAGGAAACCTTGACCATCTTTGATCAACGAGCTAGTCAACTAGAGGCTTACTAGGGACAATGTTTTGTCTATGTATCCACACAAGTATTGTGTTTCCAATCAATACAATTATAGCATGGATAATAAACGATTATCATGAACTAAGAAATATAATAATAACTAATTTATTATTGCCTCTAGGGCATATTTCCAACAGTCTCCCACTTGCACTAGAGTCAATAATCTAGTTCACATCACCATGTGATTCCAACGAATCCAACACCCATATAGTTATGGGGTCTGATCACGTCTTGCTCGTGAGAGAGGTTTTAGTCAACGGTTCTGAAACTTTCAGATCCGTGCGTTCTTTACAAATCTTTATGTCATCTTATAGATGCTGCTACTACGTGCTATTCGGAAATGCTCCAAATATATATACTCTACTTATACGAATCCGTTTCACTACTCATAGTTATTCGGATTAGTGTCAAAGCTTGCATCGACGTAACCCTTTACGACGAACTCTTTAACCACCTCCATAATCGAGAAAAATTCCTTAGTCCATTAGTTACTAAGGATAAATTTTGACCGCTGCTAGTGATTCAATCATGGATCACTCTCTGTACCTCTCAACAGATTTTGAGTCAAGGCACACATCAGGTGCGGTACACAACATGGCATACTTTAGATTCTACGGCTAAGGCATAGAAGACGACCTTCGTCTATTCTCTTTATTCTGCCGTGGTCGGGTTTTGAGTCTTACTCAAATTCACACCTCACAACGCAACCAAGAACTCCTTCTTTGCTGATCTATTTTGAACTCTTTCAAAAACTTGTCAAGGCATGCATCTTGTTGAAACTTCTATTAAGCGCTTTTGATCTATCTCCATAGATCTTTGATGCTCAACGTTCAAGTAGCGTAATCTAGGTACTCCTTTGAAAACTTCTTTCAAACAACCTTTTATGCTTTACAGAAATTCTACATTACTTCTGTTCCACAATATGTCAACCACATATACCTATCAGAAATTCTATAGTGCTCCCACTCACTTCTTTGGAAATACAAGTTTCTCATAAACCTTGTACAAACCCCAAAATCTTTGATCATCTCATCAAAGTGTATATTCCAACTCCGAGATGCTTGCACCAGTCCATTGAAGGATCACTGGAGCTTGCATACTTGCTAGTATCTTTAGGATCGACAAAACCTTCTGGTTGTATCACATACAATGTTTGCTCAAAGAAACCGTTGAGGAAACAATGTTTTGACATCCTATGTGCAATATTTCATAAATAATGCATCAACAACTAACATAATTCTAACAGACCTTTAGCATCGCTACGAGTGAGAAAGTCTCATCATAGTCAACTGTTTGATCTTGTCGAAAACATCTTTGCGACAAGTCGAGCTTTTCTTAATAGTGACTTATCACCATCATCGTCTATTTTCCTTTAAAGATCCATCTTTACTCAACAGTCCTATGACCATCAAGTAATTCTTCCAAAGTCTACACTTTGTTTTCATCCATGGATCCTCTCTCGGATTTCATGGCTTCCAGCCATTTGTCGGAATCTGGGCCCACCATCGCTTTCTCCATAACTCGTAGGTTCACTGTTGCTCAACAACATGACCTCCAAGACAGGGTTACCGTACTACTTTGCAGCAGTACGCGACCTTGTCGACCTACGAGGTTTGTAGTAACTTGATTCGAAGCTCAATGATCACCATCATCAGCTTCCACTTCAATTGGTGTAGGCGCCATAGGAACAACTTCCTGCGCCCTGCTACACACTGGTTGAAGTGATGGTTCAATAACCTCATCAAGTTCTACTACCCTCCCACTCAATTCTTTTGAGAGAAACCTTTCCTCGAGAAAGGATCCGTTTCTAGAAACAAACACTTTGCTTTCGGATCTGAGATAGGAGATGTACCCAACTGTTTTGGATACCCTATGAAGAAGCATTTATCCGCTTTGAGTTCCAGCTTATCAGACTGAAACTTTTTCACATAAGTGTCGAAACCCAAAACTTTCAAGAAACGACAGTTTAGATTTCTCTAAACCTCAGTCTATACTGTGTCATCTCAACGGAAATACGCGGTGCCCTATTTAAAGTGAGTGCGGTTGTCTCTAATGCATAACCCATAAACGATAGTGGTAATTCGATAAGAGACATCATAGGATGCACCATACCAAATAGTGCGTGGCTATGACGTTCAGACACATCATCACACTATGATGTTCCAGGTGGCATGAACTGCGAAACAATTTCCACATTGTCTTAACTGCGTACCAAAACTCGTAACTCAGATATTCATTTCTATGATCATATCGTAGACAGTTTATCCTCTTGTTACGACGAACTTCACTCTGAAACGGAGTTGAACTTTTCAACATTTCAGACTTGTGATTCATTAAGTAAATACTCCTGTATCTACTCAAATCGTCAGTGAAGTAAGAACATAATGATATCCACTGCGTGCCTCAGTACCCATTGGACTGCATACATCAAAATGTATAACTTCCAACAGGTTACTATCTTATTTCATCTCAATGAAAACAAGGTCTTGCTTATGTGGTATGGTTTGCATGTCACTAGTGATTCGAAATCAGGTGAGTACAAAGATCCATCAGCATGGAGCCTCTTCATGCAATTTATACTAACATGACTCAAGCGGCAGTGCCACGAGTAAGTGGTACTATCATCATTAACTCGTATCTTTTTGGCACCAATATTATGAACATGTGTAACACTACGATCGAGATTCAATAAACCATTGAAGGTGATTATTCAAGAAAATAGAGTAACAATTATTCTCTTTAAATGAATAATCGTATTGCAATAAATACGATCCAACCATGTTCATGCTTAACGCAAGCACCAAATAACAATTATTTAGGTTTAACACCAATCCCGATGGTAGAGGGAGCGTGCGACGTTTGATCATATCAACCTTGGAAACACTTCCAACACGTATCGTCACCTCGCCTTTAGCTAGTCTCCGTTTATGCCGTAGCTTTCATTTCGTGTTACTAATCACTTAGCAACTGAACCGGTATCCAATACCCTCATGCTACTAGGAGTACTAGTAAAGTACACATCAACATCATGTATATCTAATATACTTCTCTTGACTTTTGCCAGCCTTCTTATCTACCAAGTATCTAGAGTTGCTCCGCCTCAGTGACTGTTCCCCTCATTACAGAAGCACTTAGTCTCGGGTTTGGGTTTAATCTTGGGTCTCTTCATTAGTGCAGCAACTGTTTTGCCGTTTCACGAAGTATCCCTTCTAGCCCTTGCCTTTCTTGAAACTTAGTGGTTTTTACAAACCATCAACTATTGATGCTCCTTCTTGATTTCTACTTTCGTAGTGTCAAACATCGCGAATCGCTCAAGGATCATTGTATCTATCCTTGATATGTTATAGTTCATCACGAAGCTCTCAAAGCTTGGTGGCAGTGACTTTTGGAGAACCATCACTATCTCATCTAGAAGATTAACTCCCACTTGATTCAAGTGATTGTCGTACTCAGACAATCTGAGCACACGCTCAACGATTGAGCTTTTCTCCTTTACTTTGTGGACAAAGAATCTGGTTGGAGGTCTCGTACCTCTTAACAAGGGCACAAGCATGAAATCACAATTTCATCTCTTTAGAACATCACTTATGTTCCATGACGTTTTACAACGTTTTCGGGGCCTTGCTTCTAAGCCATTAAGTATTTTGCACTGAACTATCGTGTAGTCATCAGAAACGTGTATGTCGGATGTTCATAGCATCCACAGACGACGCTCGAGGTGCAGCACACCGAGTGGTGCATTAAGGACATAAGTCTTCTGCGTAGCAACGAGGACAATCCTCGGTTTTACAGACTCAGCCTGCAAAGTTTGCTACTATCAATTTTCAACTAAAATTTCTCTAGGAACATCTAAAAACAGTAGAGCTATAGCGCAAGCTACATCGTAATTCGCAAAGACCATTAGACTATGTTCATGACAATTAGTTCAATTAATCATATTACTTAAGAACTCCCACTCAAAAATTACATCTCTCTAGTCATTTGAGTGGTACATGATCCAAATCCACTATCTCAAGTCCGATCATCACGTGAGTCGAGAATAGTTTCAGTGGTAAGCATCTCTACGCTAATCATATCAACTATACGATTCTTGCTCGACCTTTCGATCTCATGTGTTCCGAGGCCATGTCTGCACATGCTAGGCCCGTCAAGCTTAACCCGAGTGTTCCGCGTGCGCAACTGTTTTGCACCCGTTGTATGTGAACGTTGAGTCTATCACACCCGATCATCACGTGGTGTCTCGAAACGACGAACTGTAGCAACGGTGCACAGTCGGGGAGAACACAATTTCGTCTTGAAATTTTAGTGAGAGATCACCTCATAATTCTACCGTCGTTCTAAGCAAAATAAGGTGCATAAAAGGATTAACATCACATGCAATTCATAAGTGACATGATATGGCCATCATCACGTGCTTCTTGATCTCCATCACCAAAGCACCGGCACGATCTTCTTGTCACCGGCATCACACCATGATCTCCATCAACGTGTCGCCATCGGGGTTGTCGTGCTACTCATGCTATTACTACTAAAGCTACATCCTAGCAAAATAGTAAACGCATCTGCAAGCACAAACGTTAGTTTAAAGACAACCCTATGGCTCCTGCCGGTTGCCGTACCATCGACGTGCAAGTCGATATTAACTATTACAACATGATCATCTCATACATCGAATATATCACATCACATCGTTGGACATATCACATCACAAGCATACCCTGCAAAAACAAGTTAGACGTCCTCTAATTTTGTTGTTGCATGTTTTACATGGTGACCATGGGTATCTAGTAGGATCGCATCTTACTTACGCAAACACCACAACGGAGATATATGAGTTGCTATTTAACCTCATCCAAGGACCTCCTCGGTCAAATCCGATTCAACTAAAGTTGGAGAAACTGACACCCGCCAGTCATCTTTGAGCAACGGAGTTACTCGTAGCGATGAAACCAGTCTCTCGTAAGCGTACGAGTAATGTCGGTCCGAGCCGCTTCGATCCAACAATACCGCGGAATCAAGAAAAGACTAAGGAGGGCAGCAAAACGCACATCTCCGCCCACAAAAACTTTTGTGTACTACTCGAGAAGACATCTACGCATGAACCTAGCTCATGATGCCACTGTTGGGGAACGTCGCATGGGAAACAAAAAATTTCCTACGCGCACGAAGACCTATCATGGTGATGTCCATCTACGAGAGCGGATGAGTGATCTACGTACCCTTGTAGACCGTACAGCAGAAGCGTTAGTGAACGCGGTTGATGTAGTGGAACATCCTCACGTCCCTCGATCCGCCCCGCGAACTATCCCGCGAACAGTCCCACGATCTAGTGCCGAACGGACGGCACCTCCGCGTTCCGCACACGTACAGCTCGACGATGATCTCGGCCTTCTTGATCCAGCAAGAGAGACGGAGAGGTAGAAGAGTTCTCCGGCAGCATGACAGCGCTCCGGAGGTTGGTGATGATCTTGTCTCAGCAGGGCTCCGCCCGAGCTCCGCAGAAACGCGATCTAGAGGTGAAACCGTGGAGATATGTGGTCGGGCTGCCGTGGCAAAAGTTGTCTCAAATCAGCCCTAAAACCCCACTATATATAGGAGGAGGAGGGGGAGACTTGCCTTGGGGTCCAAGGACTCCCAAGGGAGTCGGCCGAGCCAAGGGGGAAGGTCTCCCCCTCCCAAACCGAAATCTACTTGGTTTGGAAGGTGGAGTCCTTCTTCCCTTTCCCACCTCCTTCTTTTTTTTCCTTTCCTCTTTGATTTTCTTTCCTATGCGCATAGGCCTCTCTTGGGCTGTCTCACCAGCCCACTAAGGGCTGGTGCGGCACCCCAAACACCCATGGGCTTCCCCGGGGTGGGTGCCCCCCCGGTGAACTCCCGGAACCCATTCGTCATTCCCGGTACATTCCCGGTAACTCCGAAAACCTTCCGGTAATCAAATGAGGTCATCCTATATATCAATCTTCATTTCCGGACCATTCCGGAAACCCTCGTGACGTCCGTGATCTCATCCGGGACTCCGAACAACATTCGGTAACCAACCATATAACTCAAATACGCATAAAACAACGTCGAACCTTAAGTGTGCAGACCCTGCGGGTTCGAGAACTATGTAGACATGACCCGAGAGACTCCTCGGTCAATATCCAATAGCGGGACCTGGATGCCCATATTGGATCCTACATATTCTACGAAGATCTTATCGTTTGAACCTCAGTGCCAAGGATTCATATAATCCCGTATGTCATTCCCTTTGTCCTTCGGTATGTTACTTGCCCGAGATTTGATCGTCAGTATCCGCATACCTATTTCAATCTCGTTTACCGGCAAGTCTCTTTACTCGTTCCGTAATACAAGATCCCGCAACTTACACTAAGTCACATTGCTTGCAAGGCTTGTGTGTGATGTTGTATTACCGAGTGGGGCCCCGAGATACCTCTCCGTCACACGGAGTGACAAATCCCAGTCTTGATCCATACTAACTTAACGAACACCTTCGGAGATACCTGTAGAGCATCTTTATAGTCACCCAGTTACGTTGCGACGTTTGATACACACAAAGTATTCCTCCGGTGTTAGTAAGTTATATGATCTCATGGTCATAGGAATAAATACTTGACACGCAGAAAACAATAGCAATAAAATGACACGATCAACATGCTACGTCTATTAGTTTGGGTCTAGTCCATCACATGATTCTCCTAATGATGTGATCCCGTTATCAAGTGACAACACTTGCCTATGGCCAGGAAACCTTGACCATCTTTGATCAACGAGCTAGTCAACTAGAGGCTTACTAGGGACAATGTTTTGTCTATGTATCCACACAAGTATTGTGTTTCCAATCAATACAATTATAGCATGGATAATAAACGATTATCATGAACTAAGAAATATAATAATAACTAATTTATTATTGCCTCTAGGGCATATTTCCAACAGTCTCCCACTTGCACTAGAGTCAATAATCTAGTTCACATCACCATGTGATTCCAACGAATCCAACACCCATATAGTTATGGGGTCTGATCACGTCTTGCTCGTGAGAGAGGTTTTAGTCAACGGTTCTGAAACTTTCAGATCCGTGCGTTCTTTACAAATCTTTATGTCATCTTATAGATGCTGCTACTACGTGCTATTCGGAAATGCTCCAAATATATATACTCTACTTATACGAATCCGTTTCACTACTCATAGTTATTCGGATTAGTGTCAAAGCTTGCATCGACGTAACCCTTTACGACGAACTCTTTAACCACCTCCATAATCGAGAAAAATTCCTTAGTCCATTAGTTACTAAGGATAAATTTTGACCGCTGCTAGTGATTCAATCATGGATCACTCTCTGTACCTCTCAACAGATTTTGAGTCAAGGCACACATCAGGTGCGGTACACAACATGGCATACTTTAGATTCTACGGCTAAGGCATAGAAGACGACCTTCGTCTATTCTCTTTATTCTGCCGTGGTCGGGTTTTGAGTCTTACTCAAATTCACACCTCACAACGCAACCAAGAACTCCTTCTTTGCTGATCTATTTTGAACTCTTTCAAAAACTTGTCAAGGCATGCATCTTGTTGAAACTTCTATTAAGCGCTTTTGATCTATCTCCATAGATCTTTGATGCTCAACGTTCAAGTAGCGTAATCTAGGTACTCCTTTGAAAACTTCTTTCAAACAACCTTTTATGCTTTACAGAAATTCTACATTACTTCTGTTCCACAATATGTCAACCACATATACCTATCAGAAATTCTATAGTGCTCCCACTCACTTCTTTGGAAATACAAGTTTCTCATAAACCTTGTACAAACCCCAAAATCTTTGATCATCTCATCAAAGTGTATATTCCAACTCCGAGATGCTTGCACCAGTCCATTGAAGGATCACTGGAGCTTGCATACTTGCTAGTATCTTTAGGATCGACAAAACCTTCTGGTTGTATCACATACAATGTTTGCTCAAAGAAACCGTTGAGGAAACAATGTTTTGACATCCTATGTGCAATATTTCATAAATAATGCATCAACAACTAACATAATTCTAACAGACCTTTAGCATCGCTACGAGTGAGAAAGTCTCATCATAGTCAACTGTTTGATCTTGTCGAAAACATCTTTGCGACAAGTCGAGCTTTTCTTAATAGTGACTTATCACCATCATCGTCTATTTTCCTTTAAAGATCCATCTTTACTCAACAGTCCTATGACCATCAAGTAATTCTTCCAAAGTCTACACTTTGTTTTCATCCATGGATCCTCTCTCGGATTTCATGGCTTCCAGCCATTTGTCGGAATCTGGGCCCACCATCGCTTTCTCCATAACTCGTAGGTTCACTGTTGCTCAACAACATGACCTCCAAGACAGGGTTACCGTACTACTTTGCAGCAGTACGCGACCTTGTCGACCTACGAGGTTTGTAGTAACTTGATTCGAAGCTCAATGATCACCATCATCAGCTTCCACTTCAATTGGTGTAGGCGCCATAGGAACAACTTCCTGCGCCCTGCTACACACTGGTTGAAGTGATGGTTCAATAACCTCATCAAGTTCTACTACCCTCCCACTCAATTCTTTTGAGAGAAACCTTTCCTCGAGAAAGGATCCGTTTCTAGAAACAAACACTTTGCTTTCGGATCTGAGATAGGAGATGTACCCAACTGTTTTGGATACCCTATGAAGAAGCATTTATCCGCTTTGAGTTCCAGCTTATCAGACTGAAACTTTTTCACATAAGTGTCGAAACCCAAAACTTTCAAGAAACGACAGTTTAGATTTCTCTAAACCTCAGTCTATACTGTGTCATCTCAACGGAAATACGCGGTGCCCTATTTAAAGTGAGTGCGGTTGTCTCTAATGCATAACCCATAAACGATAGTGGTAATTCGATAAGAGACATCATAGGATGCACCATACCAAATAGTGCGTGGCTATGACGTTCAGACACATCATCACACTATGATGTTCCAGGTGGCATGAACTGCGAAACAATTTCCACATTGTCTTAACTGCGTACCAAAACTCGTAACTCAGATATTCATTTCTATGATCATATCGTAGACAGTTTATCCTCTTGTTACGACGAACTTCACTCTGAAACAGAGTTGAACTTTTCAACATTTCAGACTTGTGATTCATTAAGTAAATACTCCTGTATCTACTCAAATCGTCAGTGAAGTAAGAACATAATGATATCCACTGCGTGCCTCAGTACCCATTGGACTGCATACATCAAAATGTATAACTTCCAACAGGTTACTATCTTATTTCATCTCAATGAAAACAAGGTCTTGCTTATGTGGTATGGTTTGCATGTCACTAGTGATTCGAAATCAGGTGAGTACAAAGATCCATCAGCATGGAGCCTCTTCATGCAATTTATACTAACATGACTCAAGCGGCAGTGCCACGAGTAAGTGGTACTATCATCATTAACTCGTATCTTTTTGGCACCAATATTATGAACATGTGTAACACTACGATCGAGATTCAATAAACCATTGAAGGTGATTATTCAAGAAAATAGAGTAACAATTATTCTCTTTAAATGAATAATCGTATTGCAATAAATACGATCCAACCATGTTCATGCTTAACGCAAGCACCAAATAACAATTATTTAGGTTTAACACCAATCCCGATGGTAGAGGGAGCGTGCGATGTTTGATCATATCAACCTTGGAAACACTTCCAACACGTATCGTCACCTCGCCTTTAGCTAGTCTCCGTTTATGCCGTAGCTTTCATTTCGTGTTACTAATCACTTAGCAACTGAACCGGTATCCAATACCCTCATGCTACTAGGAGTACTAGTAAAGTACACATCAACATCATGTATATCTAATATACTTCTCTTGACTTTTGCCAGCCTTCTTATCTACCAAGTATCTAGAGTTGCTCCGCCTCAGTGACTGTTCCCCTCATTACAGAAGCACTTAGTCTCGGGTTTGGGTTTAATCTTGGGTCTCTTCATTAGTGCAGCAACTGTTTTGCCGTTTCATGAAGTATCCCTTCTAGCCCTTGCCTTTCTTGAAACTTAGTGGTTTTTACAAACCATCAACTATTGATGCTCCTTCTTGATTTCTACTTTCGTAGTGTCAAACATCGCGAATCGCTCAAGGATCATTGTATCTATCCTTGATATGTTATAGTTCATCACTAAGCTCTCAAAGCTTGGTGGCAGTGACTTTTGGAGAACCATCACTATCTCATCTAGAAGATTAACTCCCACTTGATTCAAGTGATTGTCGTACTCAGACAATCTGAGCACACGCTCAACGATTGAGCTTTTCTCCTTTACTTTGTGGACAAAGAATCTTGTTGGAGGTCTCGTACCTCTTAACAAGGGCACAAGCATGAAATCACAATTTCATCTCTTTAGAACATCACTTATGTTCCATGACGTTTTACAACGTTTTCGGGGCCTTGCTTCTAAGCCATTAAGTATTTTGCACTGAACTATCGTGTAGTCATCAGAAACGTGTATGTCGGATGTTCATAGCATCCACAGACGACGCTCGAGGTGCAGCACACCGAGTGGTGCATTAAGGACATAAGTCTTCTGCGTAGCAACGAGGACAATCCTCGGTTTTACAGACTCAGCCTGCAAAGTTTGCTACTATCAATTTTCAACTAAAATTTCTCTAGGAACATATAAAAACAGTAGAGCTATAGCGCAAGCTACATCGTAATTCGCAAAGACCATTAGACTATGTTCATGACAATTAGTTCAATTAATCATATTACTTAAGAACTCCCACTCAAAAATTACATCTCTCTAGTCATTTGAGTGGTACATGATCCAAATCCACTATCTCAAGTCCGATCATCACGTGAGTCGAGAATAGTTTCAGTGGTAAGCATCTCTACGCTAATCATATCAACTATACGATTCTTGCTCGACCTTTCGATCTCATGTGTTCCGAGGCCATGTCTGCACATGCTAGGCCCGTCAAGCTTAACCCGAGTGTTCCGCGTGCGCAACTGTTTTGCACCCGTTGTATGTGAACGTTGAGTCTATCACACCCGATCATCACGTGGTGTCTCGAAACGACGAACTGTAGCAACGGTGCACAGTCGGGGAGAACACAATTTCGTCTTGAAATTTTAGTGAGAGATCACCTCATAACAAAGAGCAACTATAATGTAGCTGCAGTTCAAATTTGACCGTTTTCAAGTGATTCAACGAAAATTTGTCTTTTTCACGAGAGGTCGCTAAAATCCTTTAACACCCAACCATTTCGTCAATTGTACATTAAATATGTCCTAGTATGTTAGAAAAATGATTTGGTCCAATTTTGCTACAAATATATGGTAGGTCCTTCACAAAAAAACTCATTTTGGGCACTTGAAAAATGGAAAATAAATTTTTCTTACAAGGAAAATGAAAACATCCTTAAGCAACATTGTTTTCCATTCCAGTACACACCGACGGCAAAGGCTTTGCTGTCCGTGGTTCCCCCCTTTGCCGTCCGCCATGGCGGACTGCAAATTCTCAGATTCCTGTAGTGATTTGGCTTGAAAGTCATGAATCTTCACACATGATAGCCCATTTCCGAGAACACTTTTTTTAAATAATTGCCATATTACAACTTTATTATTTTTCCTGGTAACTTGGTCACATATAATCACCCAGTGCGAAGGTTTTTCAATTTTTCAATTTTTTTTTAATTTTTCATACCTGTTTCAAAATGCGGTCCAAACGGCGGGTATGACCGTTCGTAGCTAGGGCTTGACTCTTGCATTTTTTTGGTGTTTATATGATTAAATAGATAATTATGTACTTAAAATAATTTTTGAGAAAATTAAAGAGCAATCTATTAAACAGTTGTTGTTGAAATTTGACCTGCTTCCGGCTGAATCAAAGGAAAATTGTCTTTTTCACGAGAGGTGGATCAAAAGCTTTTGGCACCAAACCATTTGGTCAATTATACATTTAATAAGACTTAAAATTTTAGAAAAGAATTTGGTCTAATTTTGCTACAAATGTATGGTAGGTCCTTCACAAAAAAACTCACTTTGGGCACTCAAAAAATGGAAAATGGATTTTTCGTGCAAAGAAAATGAGAAGTCCTTTGGCAGCATTGTTTGTAATTCCAAGATACAAGCTTGTCTACTCCAAGAGATTATATTTAGATTTTATTATGTGAAAAAGTAGAAGCAAAACAATAGAAAAAATACAATTACATATGCTTTATTCTAATTGATGAAATTGGTTGTGGCATGGATCGATGACATGGCGTTCATCCATCCATCCATCCATCCATCCATCTCTCCATCCCCATCCATCCATCCTTCTCTCGCGCGCACAGGAACCCTAGCCCTCTACCCGATCCAAATCTGCCACCCACCTCCCTCTCCCCTCGCAACCGCCTCCTACCACGGTCGAGGCTCCTCCTGCACCTTCAGCCGGGACTCCTCCTGCGCCGTCGGACGGAGCTGCTCCGCGACGCCGACCGGAGCAGGTCAGCGACCCTCACCCCCCGCTCCCTCCTGACCGGAGCATCCTCTGGTCGTTAAATTTCCTCCTTCTGATTTCTGTATTGGGTGATTTACCAGCCGTAGATTGGGGAACTGAGATTGGCATGGCGTGGTGGCGAATCTGGAGACGATGGAGCCCGAGATCCTGGGCATGAACTTCGGTTGCGTCCTCTCAGCGCTGGCGGCTGCTGCCGCTGCTTCTGTTCTTGGCCCGCGCGCGCAGGGGCGGCTCGATCCAGAGGGCGATGCAGCGACTGGGCGGCGCCGGAGCCGGCGGCCGGAGGTCGGGCGGCGATGCGTGCCCCACGCCGACGCCGACGCCGCCACAGCAACAGCGCCCGGCGCGTCTCACGGCGGGGAGCGGCGGCGAGGCGTCCGTGTCGTCGAGCTGCTCCGCGGTTGGTCTCTCATCTTCTACCCAACTCGTTTCTTCTCTGGTGAATTGGTCAATGAATGTGTCGCGTCCGTATAGTCAACCTCCGATTTCTTGCTTCCCCGCACAATAATTAGAATTCTCCAAACACGGTCTTGTTTTTGTGCATCCCCCGCCATTGTCAGCAGCGCGAATCATCAACTTCGGGCAAGCTGTGTGCCGGCATCCTGAATTCGAGGGACCCCCACAGGACGAGATACCACTTTCCCCTTTGCTTGCTAGTTCTTGGTCTGCTCTGTTTTCAGCGTCCTGCTCTGCATTCTTCCTCCCCTTCTTGGTTGGGATGCTTCGACTCTGCTCGCCGTTTCAGACTGTTTTCAGGTGACACTCATGAACCTGATTAATTGGTGTGTCTTTCCATTGCAGGATGACGGCATCAATGGTGCCGACAAGAGGGAAGGGGTCCGGAGGGGCGTCGACATGCGGCGGTACAGATCGCAGCTCGAGCAGGAAGTTGAGGCATACTCCGCTCATACCACATGTTGTTTAATTGCTAGAAGCCTATAAGTTTGTCTCTGCTATGGGAACATAATCAAGCGGAATGAATGACTTAGGTGTGGAGTTGGTTCGGTGAATACATGCACAACCAGTCTGCTCTATGCTTGGTTAGTACCCCCATGCTGGAAAATAACCTGCATATTTCGGCATGGAACATTTAATCAGTTATTATAGATGTTGACATGTTATCGTTTGTGACCTTGGCAGTCGCATTATCTCTCTTCTTTGTTATCTGTTCCCTTTTGCAAGGTTTGTGACATTTGTGCTGATATTCCTCTTGTCAGGTATTTGAAGTGGATGAGGAGCTGATTCGATCTATAAAAAATGTAGTGTAGGAGTTGGGGGCTGCGCTTGTAGTTGTGGGCAAAATGGAGAGGAGAGTTGCTGGCCACGTGGAGCTTGATTCTGCAGTGTTCCAAGTGTCCTTGACCAAAAACAGGTGATACACCCGTTCACAGCTAATTGAGCTTATGAAGTGTCATTCAGATTTTCATCGCTGCATTTGGCTGAAAACCGTGTTTCATGGATATGGCATATTGAGTCTTTTATGATTCACAATCTCAGATATAAGTTCTGACTCGCCCAGTATTGTGAAACCTTTCCGTCATCAGGTATGAGGCAATTACTTGTAATGGGGAGAGCGCCCAATCAGTAGCATCTGGTCCTTTTGACCAACTAGTCCTGCACTTGGATGATGCCAAAAATTTCCAATCACGTTCATCAAGTGGCTCTTTTAAGCTGTTATTGTGTGGGGATGGAAAAGGTGTTAGAAATAATCTTGATTGAGTAGTAGTGTTATAACGTGATTTAGTTTTCTAGCTATTTAGATGTTTGTTAGCTTGGCAGTTAAGTGTGTGTCCTAATCCAAGTAGTAGTAGGACTGGTCATGTACGTATAAGTTTAGAAATTGTATCCGGCTAGGTAGGATAGTGTAAGCGTCCATGATAGTGTTCCTTGCTGATTAGTTGTGTAAGCGTCCATGATAGTGTTCCTTGCTGATTAGTTGTGTCCGTGTCCTACCTTGCTTAGGCTAGGCTAGATACTAGTACGAATAGGTGATTGAGTACACCACCGATTCATGTTTGGTCAGGTGCTGCGACATGGTGATTTTTAGAGCATTCCTTTTGTATCTCCGTATATATACGATCAAAATACTCTCGTATCGATTGATTGGTTAATATGTTTTTGCGACCTGCTACATTTATCATTTACCTGCAGTTGTAAGGAAATTGTATAGTGGAACAGTAACCTGCAAGTTCTGAACCTCATCTACCTCTCGAAATTATAGAGTATCTTGTGTAAGTTACACTTGACAAGAGTATCTTGCACACTTTCTGTCTTCTGTGTTACTGTTCGTTTCTAAATCTGGTCTCAGTCTCATGCATGATTTATTCCAGCATTACAAGTATGGATTCTGCTAAGGACAACATCTATCTTTGTTTTTCAGTCTTAAGTATGAATATTTTGCCTGCGGTTCACTTTTTCTCCTATAAACCCTGGAGATGCTGATGGCATTAAACCCACAGTGCAGATTAGGTTCATAGATGTTGGTGTATCTATAAATTGTGACTGTTTAATTGTTTTACTTTTGAAGATCTGGTAGCTTTCTTGTTTGTTCACTGGTTGATGGATTTTATTTGACTCTTGTATTTCTTACTCCTGTACAGGTTGTCTGCTAAATAAAATGGGATTTGCTGCTCTTTCATGCTCGGATAGAGATGATTGCAGGAGAGTCTACTTGTAGGATGACAAGTTGTCGCATCTCGATCATGTCTCATAGGAGAGTGGAATGAAGTCCATTGTAGTGACAGTAGCAGATGTCCCAATGTTCTATTGTGTAATTCTGTTTGTTTTTGCTATATTTATGTGTAAGGAAATGTATTTAGGAGATGACTTATTGTGTTATGTAAACCTGAGAAATGTATTATGTGATGTTATATGATGGATGATTTTAATTCGACTTGGAGTTTTCTTAATTTGAATATGAAATAGTGCTGCATTTAATATTGGACAAATAATTGGTTGAAAAGGCCCAATAAATAGAAATGAAACCAAGTCCTTGAAAAAAAAGTTGCTCAATTCAAAAATGAAAAAAAGGCCAAAACTGAAATTGGACCAAATGTATTTGGGCACTAAAAGGCCAGGGCCTAAAAAAAATTCAAAAAAAAAAAACTAAAAGTGGCTGAAAATAGGCCAAGGCCCAAAAGAAGCCCAATAAGAAAAGCCCCAAAAAAATAAAACGAGCCCATGTGATCAATTGAAATGGGTTGGGCTGATTTCAGCCATGACGTTTTGATTTCGTCGTAATTTTGCCACATAGGACTGTCACGTAGGACTGGGTTTAATTGTCAGCGATGATTTAGGATCGTCGTAAAGGTTACGACAATCCAGGAATCGTCGTAAAGTTACGACGATTTTGACCAAAACATCGTTGATGTTCATTTCTGACGCTCCGTTTTCGACGCTTGGTTTTTCGTCGTGCGATCGTCGTAAATGAAAAACCGTGACGATGTAGCGACGAAAAAATAGCGTCGTGTACTAGCATATTCCTTGTAGTGTGTACATGGTTGACACCCCCAAGGATGATAATGCCACACGGAAGAGTGATGACGATACTCCAGTTAAACGCACTGGCGACGAAACGCAAATGCGCGAGCATCGCAAAAAGCCTAAGGCACGTAAGGGCAAGGAAATTAATATGGGAACCGATGAAAACGCCACCCCAGATTACCCAGAGAACCCCGTTGACCTCGCTGCTCCTGAGCACAGGCTTGACGATTCGGATGTACACACGGGTCCGGATAAGTTCAAAGACCTCGACGATACCAAGGGTAGCAAATACCTCCCTCTTTCCGAAGAAGAGTGTAGCCTCAGAAACGAGGATTTCATTGTCCCCAAAGACCCATTGGATCAGGCACGATTCAAGCGACAACTAATAGCCACTGGCCAGAGCATGAAGATCAAACAACAACATATCAAGGCCGAACAAGACTCTATCAATGATAGATGGACCCAAATCCTAGTCGCTAAAGAAGGGTGTGGCAAGGAGCAGCAGGGACAAAATAAAAATTTACCCGTGCAACCGATTATTGCTAGAATTCAAGGGCGAAGCTTTTGAGTCCATACTTCCTAGACGCACTAAGGGCGACCAGCCAGACCGCCCCCTCGAGGACGGGACTAGACGACTGGAGACACCAGGAACAGCCGAACACCGTCATAGACGAGGGAAGGATCCGGTGCACACCGAAGACCCATCCGATGTGTGGCACAATTTGAATGGTAAATCAGGACACACAAGATCCATCTATGGGTCGAGAGGACACGCTCCTGCTAGACGAGACGTATACCAAGCTCGATTCAATTATCATGATCGAGTTCGGGAGCCACCCCGGAACATGACTTCATCCAACCTCCGGCAAGATGTGACCCGGGTCAGAGGTGTCGCCCACCCAGTGTGCTTTACGGATGAAGTGATGCAGTGCCAGTTCCCTGAAGGGTTCAAATGCATTAATATGGAGCAATACGACAGGGCAACGGACCGAGGCATGTAGATTGAGAATTTTCTTCTCCACATACATATGGACCGAGGGGATGACCTCCACGCCATAAAATATTTACCATTAAAACTCAAAGGACCAGCACGACATTGGCTGAATAGCCTCCCCGAAAACTCCACTGGGTGCTGGAAAGAGCTCGAGGATGCTTTCTGAGCTAATTTTAGGGCACCTATGTACGGTCGCCGGGCTCCGATGACTTGAGCCACACTGTCCAACAAGCCAATGAGTCATCCCGAAAGTTTTGGAACCGATTCCTCACAAAGAAAAATCAAATCGTCGACTGTTCGGACGCTGAGGCACTCACATCCTTCCGAAGTAACATCCGGGATGAATGGTTATACTGGACACTTGGGCAAGGTAGGCGAAGAACAATGGCAGCCCTTACATCCCATATGACCCGCTTTTGTGCGGACAGGAACAACTAGCTAGCCCGTTGGAACAACCCCCCTACAAACCACGACACGTTCGAACTTCAAGACGGAAATGGGAAGCCATGATGCAACAAGAACAAGCATCGGCACAATGCTAGTGAAACAGAAGATACAACACTGAATGTAGGATTAAGCAACTCCAGGTCTAGACCGTGGAAGAAACCCTCTAAGGGGAATCGGGATGGACCGACCGTGCAAGACAAAATACTAGACATGCCTTGCCAGATCCACGACACCTCAAATAAGCCCGCTATCCACACCAAATGTAACTATTGGGTAATAAAACAGGCAAGAAAAAATATATCCGAGGACCAGGGCAAGAGTCCCCGTAGCGAGGATGATGAAGAAACTCGTCGGCTGAACAACTGAGGCCAAAAGCAATTTCCTCCTAAGGTGAAGACCGTGAACATGATCTTTGTCACACACATACCGAAAAAGGAGAGTAAATGAGCACTTAGGGATGTATACGCCATAGAGCCAGTAGCCCCAAAGTATAACCCATGGTCGGCATGTTAAATCACTTATGACCGCACAGATGACCCAATCAGTATTCGACATGGGGGTTTGACGGCCCTCGTACTTGACCCCAGTATTGATGGGTACCATCTCACTAGAGTCCTTATGGACGGAGGTAGTAACCGCAATCTGATTTATGAAGACATAGTGAGAAAAATGGGTATCAATCCATCAAGGATCAAACCGAGCAACACCACCTTCAAAGGAATAATTTATGGCATCGAGGCCCACTTCTCGGGCACCATAACTTTGGAAGTAGTGTTCGGTTCGCCTAACAACTTCCACCGTGAAGACTTGATCTTCGACATTGTCCCTTTTCGCAACAGGTATCATGCGCTCCTCGGTCGTACAAAATTCGCTTACTTTAATGTCGTTCCCCATTATGCATACCTGAAACTGAAGATGCCAGGACCCAGGGGTGTTATTATCGTCAATGGTAACACTGAGCGATACAACTCCAAAGTCCGAGCTCAATGTTAAGGAACACAAACGAGCTCGAGTTCCTCCATAGTTCCCAGATCCTTCTCATGCTCAAACAAAATAGGGATACGCTCCCCACAGAAGGACCTCGCCATCAACAAAGTACGTGCCTCGAAGGTACAATTTTGCGCTTAAGATACCATGGGCAGCTATGGGGACCGACTACACGGGACCAAGTATTCGTCTAACCGAACTATGGTCATCACACGTCCTCGGAAAAATACACGTACCATAACGGACCAACTCTCTGTCAAGCTACCCACACCTTGGCGACTTCTCAAGACCACCTTTGTTGAAGGTCCGCTCGCCAACTATTCCCCCCTATAAAGGAGTACTTCCCGAATAGTAAAGGCACAAACGTGCAACATGGCAACTAAAGGACATCAAGCCATCCACAAGAGACCCTGTATAAGCCCTTCCTCTGTAAATTTATTTTCAATATTCATAGCAGTTACTTGGGCAATTCGGATTGTATGGATAGATATTGCGAGTTAATCAGAAATAAAGATCACTCTTTATGATTCATTAGCCTTTTTACATCTTTTTTCTCAAACTGTTTTTCAACACCAACACAAGCTTGTTTTATACACATATTAGATGCTAATGGCTGATTGCCCGGGGGCTCGACTATCATGGTCGCCCTAAGCATCATTCCAACACTATTTTCTATTGCATGTGTGCGGAGTCTTGGATATTGCGTTATATCCATAAATTCATAATTCCTTCTTGGGTCAACAGTTGGGTTGCCCGGCTCCTGTGCTTACCCCTTTATGTTCCGCTTGTTCGGCTAAAAGGATAAAGGGATAACCGTTCCGATTTTAATTCTAGTTCGTTAGGTTAAGTACCTTAGTGGAGAAAGCTGAAAACTTGGTGTCATAATAAGCGAAAACTCGTTTGCGATCCGATGGCAAATATTAAATTAAGAGCCGCTTGAGCTTCACCGCATTATGTGGAGGGTTTGGAGTTATACAAACCAAGTGATAATGGTTTTTTACACCTCGGCATATCCGAACATCACAAACTACAAGGGGTCTCTTAACTAGTCCCCACAGTCAAGCTCCTATTGTTAAGTGAAAGAATTAAAGCCACATAGTCCGATTACCTTGTTTCCTCCCGCACTACCGTCTTCAGGCACCAAGACGTTGGTTAAGGGTAACAATGCAGAAGCCGAAAACACCCGTGATAGCATCTACGAGGGGGTGAATCCGACAACTTGAAACTTTCAAGTTAAAATGGCCACACAGGAGTCAAAATTAAAAACAAAATAAGACATGGTATACCATGCAAAGCAATATAGCATTGTATCGTATAGAGATTCAACCACTCATACATGATAGTGTTTTCATTCAATGATTACATCCTTGGGGCACTGGACTTCTATTACCCGAGCACCTTTCATAACATTGGAAAAGTATCACTCAGGGCGCCTATGTTCCTTTCCACACGGCGTAGGTGTGGTGGCCATTTCGGTGGGTTTCACTTTCGGCCAATGCATCATGGTCCTTGCAAAGGCTATCCGAGCTCCCTCTATGCAGACAGAGCGCTTCATGATGTCAATCTTGGGCACGACAACAATCAATTTCTGCACCAAGCCAAAATAACTGCTTGGTAGTAGCTACGTTGGCCATAGCGTGACGCATAGATCCTTCATTGCCGGCTCTGCCATCTGGTGCAGCTCCATCAGTTGTTTCAGCTGATCAGAGACAAGAAGGGGTTGCTCCGGGGCTTGGAATTGCACCCAGAACAACCTTTGCTCGGCATCCCCTTCCTGGGATGCATAATGCTTTGAGGCATCGGCCGCACTCTTTGAAAGATCCACAAACATGCGTGGAGAATGCCATACTCGAGTAAGCAATGCGAACCTTTTTCTGCCAAAAATACAATGCAGTAAATATCTCTTACCATCCATAATCTGCTTGATCTGGTGGATCTCCTTCTCATGGTTGTGTGCCTCCTTCTGCACATCTTGAAGCGTTGTAGTTGTAGAGGACAACTTGGAAGATGTTTCCTTATTTATTTTCTCAAGGACCTCACATTTAGTGATAACATCCTTAATCTCTTTTTGTACCTCAATGACCCTGGCTTTGTGCTTGTCACTAACAAACCTCACCGTCAACAGTTTGGCAGCCACCTATTCGACTGCCGACTTCTGTTCTGCAGCCTCTTGCCTTGCTTTACTCAGCTCTGCCTTGAGCTTCTCGACCTTCGCGGCAGTAGCTATAGTTGTCATGGAAATAATACACATTTTAGGGTACAAATAAGAATACCTCACTTTGATGATAAATTAATGTTAAAAAGTCCAGTTTGGACTTACCATGTGCGTCATCAAACCGCTTGTTAAGTAGGTTGAGCTCTTCCTCGGAGCTCTTAAGCTCCCGATTCATTTCTGCAAACTCGACGGAGTTGGGGGCTGCTGCCGAGTGATACGTCTCCATCGTATCTACTTTTCCAAACTCTTTTGCCCTTGTTTTGGACTCTAATTTGCATGATTTGAATGGAACTAACCTGGACTGACGCTGTTTTCAGCAGAATTGCCTTGGTGTTATTTTTGTGCAGAAATCAAAGTTCTCCAAACGTCCTAAAAATTTACGGGGGGCAGTTTTGGAAAATATCAAAAATATCTGGGCCAAGTTCCACCTCAGGGGGTGGGCCAGTGGGCCACAAGCCCTTGCTCCGCCACCACCCCCTGGTGGCGGTGGGCAGGCTTGTGGGGCCCACACGGCTCTGCCGCCCCCAATCTCAGCTCTATAAGATCCCTTTCATCCAGAAAAAATAAAAAAGAGAAGTTTTCATCGCGTTTGCGATATGGAGGCGCCGCCACCACCTGTTCTTCATCTGGAGGGCAGATCTGGAGTCCGTCTTGGGCTCCGGAGAGGGGAAATCGTCGCCATCGTCATCATCAACCTTCTTCCCTCTCCAATTCCATGAAGCTCTTCGTCGTTCATGAGTAATCTATTCGTAGGCTCGCTGGGCGGTGATGAGTAGGATGAGATCTATCATGTAATCGAGTTAGTTTTGATGGGGATTGATCCCTAGTATCCACTATGTTGTGAGATTGATGTTGCTACTACTTTGCCATGCTTAATGCTTGTCACTAGGGCCCGAGTGCCATGATTTTAGATCTGAAATTATTATGTTGTCACCAATATATGTGTGTTTTAGATCCGATCTTGCAAGTTGTAGTTACCTACTATGTGTTATGATCCGGCAACACCGGAGTGACAATAACCGGAACCACTCCCGGTGATGACCATAGTTTGAGGATTTCATGTGTTCACCAAGTGCTAATGCGTTGGTCCGGTTCTTTATTAAAAGGAGAACCTTAATATCCCGTAGTTTCCTTTTGGACCCCGCTGCCACGGGAGGGATGGACAATAGATGTCATGCAAGTTCTTTTTCCTAAGCACGTATGACGACACACAGAATGAATGCCTACATCACATTGACGAACGGGAGCTAGCCACATATCTCTCTGTGTTATAGCTGTTGCATGATGAATATCATCCAAACAAATCACCGACCCATTGCTTACGAGTTTGTCCTACTGCTGTTACTTGTTTTGCTCTGCTGCTGCTACTACTACTGTTGCTACTGCTGTTACTTGTCTTGCTCTGCTGCTGCTACTACTGTTGCTACTGCTATTACTGTTGCTACTTGCTACTGCTGTCACTACTGTTGTTCCTTGCCACTGTTATTGGTCGTTACACTGCTGCTACCTGCTACACTGTTGGTTCACCGGACGTTGACGGGAACTGGCAACTTTCATCAACGCGGCAACGGAGGCGCCATTGATACAATCGTTAGTAATAGTCTGCCGTCAACACATCGTTTCTGACACCGTTGTTATCATATTACTTTGCTGTTACTACTGTGCTTGCAGATACTAATCTTTCAGGTGTGGTTGAATCTGACAAATTCAGCTGCTAATACTCGAGAGTATTCTCTCACCTCCTGTCTGGCTTATCAAAAAATTGGGTTGAATACTCTACCCTCGAAAACTGTTGCGAACCCACGTGCTGGTGGGCCATCAACAACATTCTTCTAGTTCCATTGTCGGGGAGTGCTAGCAGCATTCTTCTGGTGCCGTTGCAAGGGAAGGTTTGTTGTCATCAGCATTCGTCTAGCTATCGCCACAGATTGCAAATCAGCATTTTTATGGCGCCGTTGCCGGGGAGGTATTGTTATATTCTCTGAGTTACTTGGGATTTATATCTACTGATCACTATGAAGAATCTGAAGGATCCGAAGACCAAAGTCTTGCCCTCAACTACGAGGGGAGGTAAGGAATTGCCATCTAGCTCTGCACTTGATTCACCTTCAGTTATGAGTTAGTTTGCGACATCACCTCCTGCTAGAAATCTTGATATGTCGCCTGTGCTTGATGATGCTTGTGATACTACTGCTAGAGATGCTATGCTTGATACTATGCCTGATGATGCTATGCTTGATACTATGCCTGATGATGCTAGAGATGCTATGCTTGATACTGCTTTGCCTGATGATGGTAGAGATGCTATTTTGCCTGATGATGCTATGCTTGATATTGCTAGAGATACTCCTTTGCCTGATGTTCCACTAGGAGTGTTCCTTGATGCTCATATTGCTAGAGTTACTGCCAATGCTCGTGATGTTTCTGAAACTGCCGATGCTATTGAGATAGAACCTGCTTTTGCTCCTGCTAGATCTAGATCTCCTAGATATGAATTTCCTGATATACCTGAGTGTTACGTTATGGAGGGAGAGATAGCTGAGGATTTTCTTGCATGTAAGGATGCCTATGACGCTCAAAAATTACTTCTCAAGTGGAAGGAAAAATCTCGGGAATCTAGGATGAAAAATGACCCGAAGTTTGCCACTTCGCCTATCTTTATCACCGATAAGGATTATGAATTCTCTATCGACCCTGAGAGAATCTCTCTAGTCAAATCTGATCGTTTTCATGGTTATGAGTCTGAGACGGTCATAGCCCATCTTGCCAAACTATCCGAAATAGCCAACCTTTTCACTAATGAGGAGAAGATCCGCCACTATTATATCCTTAAGCTGTTTCCTTTCTCTCTAAAGGATGACGCTAAAGTCTGGTTCACCTCTCTTGCTCCTGGATGTGTGCGTAGTCCCCGGGAGATAGTCTATTACTTCTGTGAGAAATATTTCCCTGCCCATAAGAAGCAAGCTGCCTTGCAGGAAATATACAACTTTGCTCAACTCCAAGAAGAGAGTCTTCCACAAGCTTGGGGGAGGCTCGTCCAGCTGCAGAATGCTTTGCCTGATCACCCTCTTAAGAAGAAAGAGATACTTGATATCCTCTATAACGGACTTACCGATGCCTCTAGAGACCACCTAGATAGTTGTGCCGGTTGTGTTTTTAGTGAACGAACTGTAGAACAAGCCGAGACTCTACTGAATAACCTCTTGATCAACGATAATGCTTGGACTATTCCCGAACCACCTCCTAAGCCAACTCCTAAGAAAAGAGGTATTCTATTCCTCAGCCCCGAAGATATGCAAGAAGCCAAGAAATCTATGCAAGATAAAGGCATTAGATCTGAAGATGTCAAAAATCTACCACCTATCGAAGAGATCCATGGTCTCGATAACCCGATACAGGTAGTGGAAGTGAATTCTCTGCGTAGGTTTGATGAGAGTGATATTCCTTTTGATAAACCTGCTAGCCTATGCTTTGATGAATTTGACAACTTTGTTGCCAAACAACAGAGTTTCAATGATTATGTTAGCAGACATTTGGAACAAAGTGCTCGTATGCTTAGCCATTTAAGTGCTTGTGTAGACAGAAATGTCAATGATCTGAAGCTTCTGAGTAAACATGCCTCTATGATTACTACTCAGGTAGAACAAGTACTTAAAGCTTAGAATGACCTGCTCAATGAATTAAATGACAACTCTGTCAGAGTCATTACTAGAGGAGGCAAAATGACTCAGTAACCTTTGTATCCTGAAGGTCATCCTAAGAGAATTGATCAATATTCTCAAGGAATCAATGCTGATACACCTAGTCATCCTAAGGAGAAGAAGAAGGATGATAGAAACCTGCACGCCAGTTCACCAAATACTGTCACACCTGAAGAACCTAATGATATTTCTGCGTCTGATGCAGAAACACAATCAGGTGATGAACATGAACCTGGTGACAATGTGGACAACGATGTTCATAATAATCCTCAACCTAGCAATGATGAGGATGTGGAGATTGAACCTACGGTTAATACTGATAATCCACAACCTAAGAGATATGACAAGAATGACTTCACTGCTAGGAAGCATGGTAAAGAAAGAGAGCCATGGGTTCAGAGACCTATGCCCTTTCCTCCTAAGCCATCCAAGAAAAAGGATGATGAGGATTTTGAGCGCTTCGTTGAGATGATAAGACCCGTCTTTCTACAGATGCGGTTAACTGATATGCTCAAGATGTCTCCGTATGCCAAGTACATGAAAGATATCGTGACTAATAAATGGAAGATACCAGATCTTGAGATCTCCACCATGCTTGCCAATTATACTTTCAAAGGTGGAACTCCTAAGAAACTTGGTGATCTCAGAGTGCCCACTATACCTTGCTCCATTAAAGGAAACTACGTAAGAACTGTGTTATGTGACCTTGGAGCCGGTCTTAGTGTTATGCCACTCTCTCTTTATCATAGACTTGAATTGGATAAGTTGACACCCACTGAAATTTCTCTGCAAATGGCTGACAAATCAACTGCTTTCCCTATCGGCATTTTCAAGGATGTGCCTGTTGTGGTTGCTAATACCACTATCTTAACAGACTTTGTTATCTTGGGTATTCCCGAGGAAGATGCCATGGCTATCATCCTCGGAAGACCCTTTTTAAACACTGCAGGGGTTGTTATAGGTTGCAACAAAGGCAATGTCACTTTCCATGTCAACGGTAATGAGCACACAGTGCACTTTCTGAAGAAACGATATCCAGTACATTGCATCAATGCTATCGAAAAGACTTCATCGATTCTTATTGGGAGCTTTGAATGCCCTATTCCTCGTGTCAAGATGAAGTATGATTTGCTTGTTGGGGAGATACATATCCCCATTGAGGTGACTTAGTGGCTATCAGAAAATTCTCCGTTCTCTCTTGCGATTCGAGAAGGTTTTGTCACAAGGACTTGATCAATCCCATTGACGGATTTCTTTCGATGACCATGAAACGGATGAATCCAAGAGTCACATACCTTTGTTTTGAGTTTTCCTTTTCTTTTGCTTAGAAGAAAAATGATAGAATTAGTTTAGTTTTTCCTGATTTCTGTTTTAGCGTCCCGAAGAAAAATACCTTGAAAATAAAAGTTCTCCGATGGTCTTGAAAATTCAGTATGATTTTTTTCTGGAATTTTTGAAAATTTCTGGGCCTGAGAGCTGGCCTAGGGGCCAGACCAGTGGGCCACAAGCCCTGCCACCGCCACCTATCCCCCTTGTGGCGGGGTGCAAGCTTGTGGGGCCCACAGGCACTCCCTCCACTCATTCCAGCTCTCAGCCTCTTCTTCCACCTCCAGAAAAAATTGTTTCGCAGCTCAAACCCGTGTTCTTGCTCATTTGGCTGTGATTTTCGATCTCCTTGCTCAAAGCACCATTCTCCGAACCGTTTTGGGGAAATTACTCCTTGGTAAGTGACTCCATTGGTCCAATTAGTTTTTGCTCTAGTGCTTTATCCTTCGCGAATTCTTGCTACCTTGGTGACCCTGTTCTTGAGCTAGAAATGTTGATTTTAGCTGGTCCCAAGTAGTTTTAGCGTGTGATACGGTCTCTAGGCACTAGTAGGAGTAGTTGCTACAAGGTGTGGTGGGTCTTTATTCACTTTTCTCTTGAACTTCAAAAATTTCAGCATAAGGAAATTATGTTCAGGAGGACGTTTCATGGTGGTTCCTCAAGTAAGAAGGGTCATCATCTCTCCTTTAGGGAGCCCGAACCTTTTCAACTAAGGGACGCACCGGTACAACCATGTGAATGGCCTTCCGATGAGTTCATGATCGAAGCAGGTTTCAAGGATGAGTTTGATGCACTTGTCCACAATGCCGGGTTAGAAGAATTCCTCTCAGATAAATGTGAACAGTATCCTATGCTCACTGCCTCTTTCGTGCGTAGATTTAAAATTTTAGCTCGCCGTGAATCATCCATACTGTTTGATCTGTACGATAAATCCTATACCGTGGATCTGGAGGATTTCAATAGGATTTGCAAGATACCAGATGGGGGTAGTGTTAATGATCCTCCTAAGTCTTCGGTCAAAGTTTTTGTCTCCAGTATAACTGTTGGAGAAACCAGAGATATCACACAAGCCACCATAGGAAGCATCCATTTCCCTGTCGTGCACTACCTTGCCCTCTTCATAGGTAGGTGCATTAACGGCAAGGGTGCACATTATCACCTATGCGCTTCCGACCTTAGTATCCTTAAGAGCGCAGTAACAGGTGACAGGAGCTTCAATATGGGAGCTATTATAGCAAGGAGGCTGAATAAAAATGCCAGCGAGGGGGATTTCTTTGGTGGAGTTTATGCTACACGCTTAGCTAATTTTCTTGGAGTATCCATCCGTCCAGAAGACCCTCCTCTCCATACATCCTACCTTGATCGTGTTGCTCTAACACGCTACCAGTTTCTTGAGAGTGATCATGGATCCCTCCTATACCGCTTGATATTTAAGCGACAACGTGTTTTCCATATTACCCTTCCTGCTCCTGCTTTCTTTGACTTTCAGTTAAAACAAAGATACTACATAACCATAGAAGAGGCATAGGAGTATGAGAGGGAGGCGACTGCTGCTCGACTTCGTGAGGCAGCTATTCAGGCAGTGGCTGCAGCACTCCCGTATAACACCCATTATGACTCTGGGTTTCGCCAGGATCATCCATGGGAGTAGACCAAGCTAGGCCAAAAGCCTAAGCTTGGGGGAGTACGTGTTCTCACCGACTTTACATTCATGCTTATGCTTTCACTCTGTTAGCCGGTGTTTACACTTTGCCACTGTATTATCCATGCTAGTTTATTTTCGTTTTCTTGTTTTCTTGTTTTGTGTCCTTTTGAGAAAACCCAAAAAGATTTTTCATTCTTCTTTTGCTTGCTGGGAGCTTTCCCGTGTAAATAGTTTTGTTTTTCTTTGTGTCAAGGTAGAAGATATTGGTTACAATGTTTAGTGGTTCTTACATGCTTACCTGTTTAGCTTTCAAAGAGCCATATTATTTTCTCTTCTCCTTTGTGTTTGCCTACAGATTCAGCTTAGTCCAATGCGCTTATTACCGTTTTCATCGTTCGATCGTGCAAATGAAAGGCAACAATGATGATATATGATGAAGTGACTGAGACTGAAAAGCTGGTATGAACTCTATCTATTTTGTTTTTGTAAATATGACTAGCTTGTCGACCCAGATTTAGCTTTGTTGTGAGAGAACCATGTTTGCAATGACATCTTAGAGATCATAGTTTCTGATGCCATGCTTATTTAGCTGAGAGCTTATAATGGTTTGTCTTGAATGCCAACATAGATTTTGAGATGACTATGATGTAGTATGATAGGATGGTATTATCCTTTGAATGTTTCAAGTGGCTTGACTTGGCGCATGTTCATGCATGTAGTTGAAACAAAATCAACATAGCCTCTATGATGTTCATGTTCATGGTGATTTATATCCTGTTCATGCTTGCATTCAATGTTAGTCAAACTCATTGCATCTTGATGACTGTTATCGCTCTCTAGTTGGTCACTTCCCAGTCTTTTGCTAGCCTTCACTTGTACTAAGTGGAATACTGCTTATGCATCCACTTCCATAAACCCAAAAGTTTTTCCATGAGAGTCCACCATACCTACCTATTTGCGGTATCTATCTGCCGTTCCAAGTAAATTTGCATGTGCCATTCTCTAAACCTTCAAGAAATAATCTGTTTTGCATGCCCGAACCGCTCATGTGGTGACAGAGGGCTATTAGTATCTTCCATGCTAGGAGTGTTATCCTCGACATGTGTTTATTCACAGTCATTCACGAGAAAGGGGCCGGTAATTGGAATGCCCAGTTCCACGCTTAAATCGAAAACATAACTGTAAAACAAGACTCCCCCCGGATTGATGTTAGTATGGACGGTACCCGAGGATTCGGCTAGCCGTGGAGTGTGATTGATTGGTGGTGGCGGAGTTAAAACTTTACTTTTCTGTTTGGGAACCGCCTATAGCATGAGTAGCATGGAAGATATTGAGAACTCTTGGTCATTGCGTTGACAATGAAAGCATGCCACCCAAAATTATTATCTCTCTTTTCAAAGCTTGAGCTCTGGCACCTCTGCAAATCAATGCTTCCCTCTGCGAAGGGCATGTCTATTTATTTTCCTGTCGAGTCATCCTCTTATATAAGCACCAATTAAAGAACACCACTATCATTTTTATGCTTTGCTTTTGATTGATATTGAGTATGACTATGACTGGATCTTCGTTGCTATGAATTACAATGTTTAGTCAGCCCTTGATCTTTGAAAGTGCTCTGCATTTATGTTTTGCGGTCTCAGAAAGAGCTAGCGAGATACCACCTATTCATGTTGCTTCATGCTTGTTTTGATTGAGGTGTTGGTATTTGAAACTCATTATTATGTGCTCGCTAGCTGATTATGCCATTGATATTAGTTTATCGTGAGACCTTTGTGTCATTTGCTTATGTGGTTAACTTGTGATCTTGCTGAAATTCTGGTTATGAGTTAGACATAGTTGCAACAACAAGATCAAACAGATTTTTTCAAAGTTTTTCTTTCTCTCTCAGTTTGTGAACTGAGTTGCTTGAGGACAAGCAAGGTTTTAAGCTTGGGGTAGTTGATACGTCTCCATCGTATCTACTTTTCCAAACTCTTTTGCCCTTGTTTTGGACTCTAATTTGCATGATTTGAATGGAACTAACCTGGACTGACGCTGTTTTTAGCAGAATTGCCTTGGTGTTATTTTTGTGCAGAAATCAAAGTTCTCCAAACGTCATGAAAATTTACGGGGAGCAGTTTTGGAAAATATCAAAAATATCTACGCCAAGTTCCACCTCAGGGGGTGGGCCAGTGGGCCACAAGCCCTTGCTCCGCCACCCCCTTGTGGCGGTGGGCAGGCTTGTGGGGCCCACACGGCTCTGCCGCCCCCAATCTCAGCTCTATAAGATCCCTTTCATCCCAGAAAAAATAAAAAAGAGAAGTTTTCGTCGCGTTTGCGATACGGAGGCGCCGCCACCACCTGTTCTTCATCTGGAGGGCAGATGTGGAGTCCGTCTTGGGCTCCGGAGAGGGGAAATCGTTGCCATCGTCATCATCAACCTTCTTCCCTCTCCAATTCCATGAAGCTCTTCATCGTTCGTGAGTAATCTATTCGTAGGCTCGCTGGGCGGTGATGAGTAGGATGAGAACTATCATGTAATCGAGTTAGTTTTGATGGGGATTGATCCCTAGTATCCACTATGTTCTGAGATTGATGTTGCTACTACTTTGCCATACTTAATGCTTGTCACTAGGGCCCGAGTGTCATGATTTCAGATATGAAATTATTATGTTGTCACCAATATATGTGTGTTTTAGATCCGATCTTGCAAGTTGTAGTTACCTACTATGTGTTATGATCCGGCAACCCCGGAGTGACAATAACCGGAACCACTCCCGGTGATGACCATAGTTTGAGGAGTTCATGTGTTCACAAAGTGCTAATGTGTTGGTCCGGTTCTTTATTAAAAGGGGAACCTTAATATTCCGTAGTTTCCTTTTGAACCCCGCTGCCACGGGAGGGATGGACAATAGATGTCATGCAAGTTCTTTTCCCTAAGCACGTATGACGACACACGGAATGCATGCCTACATCACATTGACGAACGGGAGCTAGCCACATATCTCTCCGTGTTATAGCTGTTGCATGATGAATATCATCCAAACAAATCACCGACCCATTGCCTACGAGTTTGTCCTACTGATGTTACTTGTTTTGCTCTGCTGCTGCTGCTGCTACTACTGTTGCTACTGCTGTTACTTGTTTTGCTCTGCTGCTGCTGCTGCTACTACTGTTGCTACTGCTGTTACTTGTCTTGCTCCGCTGCTACTGTTGATATTACTGTCGCTTGCTACTGTTGCTACTTGCTACTCCTGTTTCTTGCCACTGCTATTGCTCGTTACACTGCTGCTACCTGCTACACTGTTGGTTCACCGGACGTTGACGGGAACTAACAACTTACGTCAACGCGGCAACGGAGGTGCCATTGATACAATCGTTAGGAATAGTCTGCCGTCAACATATCATTTCTGACACCGTTGTTATCATATTACTTTGTTGTTACTACTGTGCTTGTAGATACTAATCTTTCAGGTGTGGTTGAATCTGACAAATTCAGCTGCTAATACTCGAGAGTATTCTCTCACCTCCTGTCTGGCTTATCAACAAATTGGGTCGAATATTCTACCCTCAAAAACTGCTGCGAACCCACGTGCTGGTGGGCCATCAACAACATTTTTCTAGTTCCATTGCCGGGGAGTGCTAGCAGCATTCTTCTGGTGTCATTGCAGGGGAAGGTTTGTTGTCATCAGCATTCGTCTAGCTATCGCCAGAGATTGCAAATCATCGAGGACGAGGCATGCAAAAATGCATGTGAGATTCCTAAGTTGAAAGATTTTTTGAATCCTGTGCTAGGTTCTTTTTATCACCCTACCATAGTCTTTGGGGCTACGACTCAATCTTCTACACTTATATCGGTGTGCTTTCCGCACTACTTTGACCCACGCATGAGTTTTTCAAACTCACATATGGCTCGAGGGCTATTGAATATAGGGATTGCTTATGAACCCATGAAAACAATTGATTTGTAAAAAAGAGATTGTGAATTACCTTGAAGCCTGTCAGCAGGCCGTTGAAAGCCTCTTTCAATCTGTCATCAGTGGATCGGATACTTTTTAGCACGCACTCAGAATGGAAGAGTCATTTAGACCTCCCTCCATCATGACCGGCCATCCAGTCTAGGCCAATCTGTTGTTGATGGCTCTGGATGCAACATTGCGCTTTCTCCTCACAAAGAAGCTGATGCGGATGGTTCCAAAGGTTGAGAGGCCTCCGGAATTGTCTTTGGAGAAGACCCGGAGTGTCTGGGATCTCCTCCCTTGCTTGCCAGGAGGGATTCATGCTCCTCGTCTTCGGCATCCAAGGTGTTAGCCTCAGCCATGATGTCATAACCGCCGTCCCTGGTTTTTGATTCCGGGGGTTCTCTCGAGACATTACCTCCCCGATCTCCTCGATGGCTGGGGGAGGCATGTTCTGTGAAGCGGTCCCACTTTTCACCAAATTGGCTAGCAAAAATCCCCTTTCTGAAATTTGATTGGGAGGAAATCATGCGGCGGGTACTATATGGAAAGATGGCTTAACCATTAATAGTAGAATCGTAATACGACAGGATGTTGGGTTTTCGGATCCATACCTTTGCGCTCGGGGCTTCATCTTGAGGGTCCTTCGACGGACCAATTCAAAATTCTAGGATTCCTCGGTGGAATCCGTAACATCATCGAACAGTGCCACTCAAGCCGGGCATTTCCTCTTCAGGGAAGAGGAAGTTGGATCTCCCTTGATGTATTCAGACGCCGCTCTCTTCTTCGTATGGGAGGAGCCGCTCTCCTCCCCGTCTTATTCCTCTTCTCCCTCCATATGAGAGGGAGCAAGTGTGTCTTCGGACCTGGTGTCCGGAGGTCCTTTCGACCGAAGACCCTCTCGGGCCTTCTTCTTCTCCTTCTTCTTTTCTTCCTTCTGCTTCCGAGCCATCTACTGCTTCTCGACTAGCATGGCCGTCAATAAGGCAATCCTGGGTTCCTCATGCAAGGGCGCTAGACAGTTTATCTACTGGGATTTCTTCAACGAGATCTGTGAGTATGGAGGAAAAGAGAGTTGAGAACCTTGTTAAAAGGAGAAAACTGAACGCGTGATCAAATCTTACCGGTCTAGGGGGGTAGTAACGTTGATGTTGATGTCCCCCTCTTTGGTCGGCTAAGTCTTCTGTGGCTTGAACAACACCTTCCACAATTTCTTGTGGGTAGTACGGAAGAAGCCATGCACAGTGCCGGGTCGCCCGGATTATAAGCCCACATTGGAGTAGCCCAATGTTGACAACGGAGGACGCGGTGATGCAGCATGACTTGAATGACATTGTTTAGCTCGATTTTCTTTTCCAGCAGGATATAGACACACTTCTTCAGTGCCTTCACTTCTGTAGCATCCCCCCGGTCCATGGACTTACTCGTCCAGAATAGTAGTCGGATGGGAGGGATGGATCTGAATGCAGGAGGTGATGCCCCTTCTGCGTCATGTGGCTCGATGATATAAAACCACTCTTTTTGCCACGCCTTGATGGTGTCGATGAAGGTACCTTTGGGCCATTGAACCAGGGGGAGCTTGGTAATCATTGTTCCCCCATAGTCTTCATACTCTCCGTTGAAAACTTTGGGCTTGATTTTGAGGACTTTTATCCATAGGCCAAAGTGTTGGAAATATGCCCTAGAGGCAATAATAAAGTGGTTATTATTATATTTCCTTGTTCATGATAATTTTCTATTGTTCATGCTATAATTGTATTAACCGGAAACAGTAATACATGTGTGAATATATAGATCACAATATGTCCCTAGTAAGCCTCTAGTTGGCTAGCTCGTTGATCAACAGATGATCATGGACATTGGATGTCGTTGATAACGGGATCACATCATTAGGAGAATGATGTGATGCACAAGACCCAATCCTAAGCATAGCACTAGATCGTGTTGTTCGTATGCTAAAGCTTTTCTAATGTCAAGTATCATTTCCTTGGACCGTGAGATTGTGCAACTCCTAGATACCGTAGAAGTGCTTTGGGTGTATCAAACGTCACAACGTAACTGGGTGACTATAAAGATGCACTACGGGTATCTCCGAAAGTGTTTGTTGAGTTGGTACCAATCGAGACCGGGATTTGTCACTCCGTGTGACGGAGAGATATCTTTGGGCCCACTCGGTAGAACATCATCATAATGAGCTCAATGTGACTAAGGAGTTAGTCATGGGATGATGTGCTACGGAACGAGTAAAGAGACTTGCCGGTAACGAGATTGAACAAGGTATAGGGATCGAATCTCGGACAAGTATCGTATCGTGGTTCATCTGATGAGATGATCGTGGAACGTGTGGGAACCAACATGGATATCCATGCCCCGCTGTTGGTTATTGGCTGGAGAGATGTCTCAGTCATGTCTGCACGTCTCCTGAACCCGTAGGGTCTATACACTTAAGGTTCGATGACGCTAGGGTTATAGGGAAAGTGTACATGGTTACCGAAGGTTGTTCGGAGTCCCGGATGAGATCCTGGACGTCACGAGGAGTTCCGAAATGGTCCGGAGGTAAAGATTGATATGTAGGATGAAAGGTTCTGGACACCGGAAATGTTTCGGGCGTCACCGGTAGCGTACCGGGACCACCGGAAAGGGTTCCGGAGGTTCACCGGGAGGGGCCACCAGCCCCAAAAGGTGACATGGGACAAACGGTGGAACGGAACCAGCCCAGAGTGGGCTGGTGCGCCTCCCACCAGGGGCCCAAGGCGCAGGGGAGAGGGAAGGGGGGCAAACCCTAAGTCAGGTGGGCCTAAGGCCCACCACGGGTGCGCCACACCCCTCCTCCCCTCCTGGCCGCCTCCTCCTGGCGCAAATGGGGCCTGACGCACCCCTTGGGGGTGGGAACCCTAAGGGCTGCGCCCCCTCCCTCTCCCCCTATATATAGTTGAGGTTTGGGGCTGTTTTGAGACACACGAGTCTCTCTCTCTCTCTCGCCTTCCTCGTCCTCCGCGGTGCTTGGCGAAGCCCTGTCAGAGTTCCACGTGGCTCCACCGCCACCACACTGTCGTGCTGCCGGAGCTCTCCCTCAACCTCTCCTCCCTCCTTGCTGGTTCAAGGTGTTGGAGACGTCACCGGGCTGCACGTGTGTTGAATGCGGAGGTGCCGTGATTCGACACGTAGATCGGAATCACACCGCGATCTGAATCGCTGCGAGTACGACTCCATCAACCGTGTTCTAGTAACGCTTCCGCTTAGTGATATTCAAAGGTATGAACATGATCTTACCTCTTGCTCATTGCTGGTCTCTCAATAGATAGATCCTTGTATGGCGTAGGAAAATTTTGAATTTACTACGTTACCCAACAGTAGTATTAGAGCCAAGGTTCTATGCACGAGTAGAACACAAAAGTTGTGGGCGCTGATTTTCTCAATCGCTTGCCGTTACTAGTCTTATCTTTTCTGGCGGTATTGTGGGATGAAGCACCCGGACCGACTTTACACTTACACTTACGTGAGACTGGTTCCACCGCCAGACATGCACATGGTGCATAAGGTGGCTAGCGGGTGTCTGTCTCTCCCACTCTAGTCGGATTGGACTCGATGAAAAGTGTCCTTATGAAGGGTAAATAGCTTTGGCATATCAACGTTGTGGCTGTCACGTAGGTAAGAAGGCGTTCTTGCTAGAAACCCAAATCAGCCACGTAAAACTTGCAACAACAATTAGAGGACGTCTAACTTGTTTTTGCAGGGTTTGCTATGTGATGTGATATGGCCGAAGGATGTGATGTTACATGTGTGATGTATGAGATTGATCATGTTCTTGTAATAGGATTCACAACTTGCATATCGATGAGTATGACAACCAGCAGGAGCCATAGGAGTTGTCTTAGTTTATTGTATGAGATGCAACGCCATGTGTTTATTACTTTACTTCATTGCTAATGGTTAGCTCTAGTAGTAGAAGTAATAGTTGGCGTGACAACTTCACGGAGACACAATGATGGAGATCATGATGATGCAGATCATGGTGTCACGCCGGTGACAATGATGATCATGCGATGCCCCGAAGATGGAGATCAAAGGAGCAAAGATGATAATGGCCATATCATGTCACTATATGATTGCATGTGATGTTTATCATGTTTTTTCATCTTATTGCTTAGAACGACGGTAGCTTAATAAGATGATCCCTCATAAAATTTTGAGAAAGTATTTCCCTAAGTGTGCACCGTTGCGAAGGATCGTTGTCTCGAAGCACCACGTGATGGTCGGGTGTGATAGATTCTAACGTTCGCATACAACGGGTGTAAGCCAGTTTACACACGCAAAACACTTAGGTTGACTCGACGAGCCTAGCATGTACAGACATGGCCTCGAATAGGGGAGACCGAAAGGTCGAACATGAGTCGTATGGTTGATACGATCAGCATGGAGATGCTCACCATTGATGACTAGTCCATCTCACGTGATGATCGGACACGGGCTAGTCGACGTGGATCATCTAACACTTAGATGACTAGAGGAATGTCAATTTAAGTGGGAGTTCATGACATAATTTGATTAGATGAACTTGATTACCATGAACTTAGTCTAAAAGTTGTCTTTACAAATATTGTAGATCCAATGGCCAACGCACCTATCAACCTGAATTTCAACGCGTTCCTAGAGAAAACAAAGCTGAAAGATGATGGCAACAACTATGCAGATTGGGTCCGTGGCTTAAAAATCATCCTTATTGCAGCCAAGAAGGCTTATGTCCTTGATGCGGTGCTAGGTGATCCCCCCGCTGCCCCGGCAGCCCAGGATGTTCAGAACGCCTGGCAGTCGCGGAGTGATGACTACTCTCTGGTTCAGTGCGGCATGCTATATAGTTTAGAACCGGGGCTCCAAAGGCGTTTTGAGCAACACGGAGCATATGAGATGTTCCAGGAGCTGAAACTAGTTTTTCAGCGTCATGCCCGGGTCGAGAGATATGATGTATCCGACAAGTTCTTTAGCTCTAAAATGGAGGAGAACAGTTCTGTCAGTGAGCATATACTCAGAATGTTTGGGTTGCACGGTCGTCTGACTCAACTTGGAGTCAAACTTCCGGATGATGCTGTCATTGACAGAATCCTCTAGTCGCTTCCACCTAGCTATAAAAGCTTTTTGATGAACTACAACATGCAAGGGATGGAGAAGACCATTCCCGAGTTGTACTCGATGCTGAAATCTGTAGAGGTAGAAATCAAGAAAGAGCATCAAGAAGACCACCAGTTTCAAGAAATGCAACGGTAAGAAGAACTTCAAGAAAGACGGCAAAGCTATTGCCGCGCCCGGTAAGCCAGTTACCGGGAAGAAGAAAAAGAATGGACCCAAGCCTGAGACTGAGTGCTACTATTGCAAGGGAACCGGTCACTGGAAGCGGAACTGCCCCAAATACTTAGTGGATAAGAAGGCCGACAACGTCAAAGGTATATATGATATACATGTTATTGATGTGTACCTTACCAGCGCTCGTAGTAGCTCCTGGGTATTTGATACTAGTACTATTGCTCACATTTGCAACTCAAAGCAGGAAATGCGGAATAAACGAATGCTGGCTAAGGACGAGGTGACGATGGGCGTCGGGAATGGTTTCAAGGTCGATGTGATCGCCGTCGGCACGCTACCTCGACATCTACCTTCCGGATTAGTTTTAAACCTTAATAATTGTTATTTAGTACCACCTTTAAGCATGAACATTGTATCAGGATCTTGCTTAATGCGAGATGGCTACTCATTTAAGTCAGAGAATAATGATTGTTCTATTTATATGAGTGATATGTTCTATGGTCATACCCTGCTCGTCAGTGGTTTATTATTGATGAATCTCGATCGTGATGTTACACATATTCATAGTGTGAGTACCAAAAGATGCAAGGTTGATAATGATAGTCCCACAAACTTGTGCCACTGCCGCCTTGGTCATATCGGCGTAAAGCGCATGAAGAAACTCCATACAGATGGACTTTTGGAGTTACTTGATTTTGAATCATTTGACACATGCGAACTGTACCTCATGGGCAAGATGACCAAGACTCCATTCTCCGGAATAATGGAGCGAGGAACCAACTTGTTGGAAATAATACATACCGATGTATGCGGTCCAATAAGCGTTGAATCTCGCGGTGGCTATCGTTATGTTCTCACCCTCACTGATGATTTAAGTAGATATGGATATGTCTACTTAATTAAGCAGAAGTCTGAAACCTTTGAAAAGTTCAAGGAATTTCAGAGTGAGGTGGAGAATCAACGCGACAAGAAAATAAAGTTTCTACAATCTCATCGTCGAGGAGAATATTTGAGTCATGAGTTTGGCACACACCTACGGAAATGTGGAATTGTTTCACAACTCACGCCGCCTGGAACACCGCAGCGTAACAGTGTGTCTCAACGTCGTAATCGCACTTTATTGGATATGGTACGATCTATGATGTCTCTTACCGATTTACCATTGTCATTTTGGGGATATGTATTGGAAACCGCAACATTCACTTTAAACAGGGCACCGTCTAAATCTGTTGAGACGACACCGTATGAATTATGGTTTGGAAATAAACCTAGGCTGTCATTTCTGAAAGTTTGGGGCTGCGATGCTTATGTGACGAAACTTCAAACAGAAAAGCTCGAACCCAAAGCGAAGAAATGCGTCTTCATAGGATACCCTAAAGAAACTATTGGGTATACCTTCTACCTTACATCTGAAGGCAAAGTCTTTGTTGCTAAGAAAGGATCCTTTCTAGAGAAGGAGTTTCTCTCGAAAGAAGTGGGAGGAAAATAGAACTTGATGAGGTAATCGTACCTCCTCTCGAATCGGAGAGTAGCGAGCGCAAGAAAATGTTTCTGAGACGCGTGCACCGGCTAGAGATGAAGTTAATGATGATGATCATGACACTTCGGATCAAGTTGCTATTGAACCTCGAAGGTCGACAAGGGTACGCTCCGCACCAGAGTGGTACGACAACCCTGTCAGGGAAATCGTGTTGTTAGACAACAATGAACCTTCGAACTATGAAGAAGCGATGGCAGGCCCGGATTCCAACAAATGGCTTGACGCCATGAAATCTGAGATAGGATCCATGTATGAGAACAAAGTATGGACTTTGGTGGACTTGCCCGATGATCGGCGAGCCATAGAAAATAAATGGATCTTTAAAAAGAAGACTGACGCGGACGGTAATGTGATCGTCTACAAAGCTTGACTTGTCGCAAAGGGTTTTCGACAAATTCAAGGAATTGACTATGATGAGACTTTCTCTCCCGTAGAGAAGCTGAAGTCAGTCCGAATCATGTTAGCAATTGCCGCATTTCATGATTATGAAATTTGGAAAATGGACGTCAAAACAGCATTCCTTAATGGATATCTTAAGGAAGAGTTGTATATGATGCAACCGGAAGGTTTTGTCGATCCTAAGGGTGCTAACAAAGTATGCAAGCTACAACGCTCCATCTATGGGCTGGTGCAAGCATCTCGGAGTTTGACATTCACTTTAATGAGGTGATTAAAGCATTTGTGTTTATACAGGTTTATGGAGAAGCCTGTATTTTGAAGAAAGTGAGTGGGAGCTATGTAGCGTTTCTCGTACTATATGTGGATGACATATTGTTGATGGGAAATGATATAGAGTTATTGGAGAGCATAAAGGCCTACTTGAACAAAAGTTTTTCAATGAAGGACCTTGGAGAAGCTGCATACATATTAGGCATCAAGATCTATAGAGATAGATCGAGACGCCTCACAGGTCTTTCACAAAGTACATACCTTGACAAGATATTGAAGAAGTTCAATATGGATAAGTCAAAGAAGGGGTTCTTGCCTGTATTTCAAGGTATGAGATTGAGTAAGACTCAATGCCCGACCACGACAGAAGAAAGAGAGAAGATGAGTACCACCCCCTACGCTTCAGCCGTAGGTTCTCTTATGTATGCCATGCTGTGTACCAGACCTGATGTGAACCTTGCCATAAGTTTGGTAGGGAGGTACCAAAGTGATCCCGGCATGGAACACTGGACAACTGTCAAGAATGTCCTTAAGTACCTGAAAAGGACTAAGGAGATGTTTCTCGTTTATGGAGGTGACGAAGATCTCGTCGTAAAGGGTTACGCCGATGCAAGCTTCGACATAGATCCGGATGACTCCAAGTCATAAACCGGATACATGTATGTTTTGAATGGTGTGGCAGTCAGCTGGTGCAGCTGCAAGCAAGACGTTGTTGCAACATTTACATGTGAAGCGGAGTACATAGCTCTTTCGGAAGAAGCTGAAGAAGGGATCTGGATGAAGGAGTTCATCACCGACCTTGGAGTAATTCCAAGTGCATCAGGCCGGATGACACTCTTCTGTGAGAACACTGGAGCTATTGCCATAGCGAAGGAGCCCAGATTTCACAGGAAGAACAAGCACATCAAACGCCGCTACAACTCCATCCAGGACTACGTCCAGAAGGGAGAAATAGATATTTGTAAAATACGTACGGATCTGAATATTGCAGACCCGCTGACTAAACCTTTTCCACAAGCGAAACATGATCAACACCAGAATGCTATGGGTATTCGATTCATCACAATGTAACTAGATTATTCACTCTAGTGCAAGTGGGAGACTGTTGGAAATATGCCCTAGAGGCAATAATAAAGTGGTTATTATTATATTTCCTTGTTCATGATAATTGTCTATTGTTCATGTTATAATTGTTTTAACCGAAAACAATAATACATGTGTGAATATATATAGATCACAATATGTCCCTAGTAAGCCTCTAGCTAGTTGGCTAGCTCGTTGATCAACAGATGATCATGGTTTCCTGATCGTGGACATTGGATGTCGTTGATAACGGGATCACATCATTAGGAGAATGATGTGATGGACAAGACCCAATCCTAAGCATAACACTAGATCGTGTAGTTCGTATGCTAAAGATTTTCTAATGTCAAGTGTCATTTCCTTGGACCGTGAGATTGTGCAACTCCCGGATACCATAGAACTGCTTTGGGTGTATCAAACGTCACAACTGGGTGACTATAAAGATGCACTACGGGTATCTCCGAAAGTTTCTGATGAGTTGGTACGAATCGAGACTGGGATTTGTCACTCCGTGTGACGGAGAGGTATCTCTAGGCGCACTCGGTAGAACATCATCATAATGAGCTCAATGTGACTATGGAGTTAGTCACGGGATGATGTGCTACGGAACGAGTAAAGAGACTTACCGGTAACGAGATTGAAAAAAGTATAGGGATACCGACGATCGAATCTCGGGCAAGTATCATACCGATAGGCAAAGGGAATTACATCCGGGATTGATTGAATCCTTGACATCGTGGTTCATCCGATGAGAACATCGTGGAACATGTGGCAACCAACATGGATATCCATGTTGGAATTATGCCCTAGAGGAAATAATAAATATAGTTATTATTATAATTCCTGTATCAAGATAATCGTTTATTATCCATGCTATAATTGTATTGAATGAAGACTTATATACATGTGTGGATACATAGACAAAACACTGTCCCTAGCAAGCCTCTAGTTGGCTAGCCAGTTGATCAAAGATAGTCAGTGTCTTCTGATTATGAACAAGGTGTTGTTGCTTGATAACTGGATCATGTCATTAGGAGAATCACGTGATGGACTAGACCCAAGCTAATAGACATAGCATGTTGATCGTGTCATTTTATTGCTACTGTTTTCTGCGTGTCAAGTATTTGTTCCTATGACCATGAGATCATATAACTTACTAACACCGGAGGAATACTTTTTGTGTATCTAACGTCGCAACGTAACTGGGTGACTATAAATATGCTCTACAGGTATCTCCGAAGGTGTTCGTTAAGTTAGTATGGATCGTTACTGGGATTTGTCACTCCGTGTGACGGAGAGGTATCTCGGGGCCCACTCGGTAATACAACATCACACACAAGCCTTGCAAGCAATGTGACTTAGTGTAACTTGCGGGATCTTGTATTAAGGAACGAGTAAAGAGAGACTTGCCGGTAAACGAGATTGAAATAGGTATACGGATACTGACGATCGAATCTCGGGCAAATAACATACCGAAGGACAAAGGGAATGACATACGGGATTATATGAATCCTTGGCACTGAGGTTCAAACGATAAGATCTTCGTAGAATATGTAGGATCCAATATGGGCATCCAGGTCCCGCTATTGGATATTGACCGAGGAGTCTCTCGGGTCATGTCTACATAGTTCTCGAACCCGCAGGGTCTGCACACTTAAGGTTCGACGTTGTTTTATGCGTATTTGAGTTATATGGTTGGTTACCGAATGTTGTTCGGAGTCCCGGATGAGATCATGGACGTCACGAGGGTTTCCGGAATGGTCCGGAAACGAAGATTGATATATAGGATGACCTCATTTGATTACCGGAATGTTTTCGGAGTTACCGGGAATGTACCGGGAATGACGAATGGGTTCCGGGAGTTCACCGGAGGGGGGCAACCCACTCCGGAGAAGCCCATAGGTATTTGTGGGGGTCACACCAGCCCTTAGTGGGCTGGTGGGACAGCCCACCAAATCCTATGCGCCAAGGAAGAAAAAATCAAAGGAAGAAAAAAAAAAGAGGGAGAAGTGGGAAGGGGGAAGGACTCCCTCCCACCAAACCAAGTAGGACTCGGTTTGGGGGGGGAGAGTCCTCCCCCCTGGCTCGGCCGACCCCTTGGGGTTCCCTTGGACCCCAAGGCAAGGTCCCCCTCCCTCCTCCTATATATACGGAGGTTTTAGGGCTGATTTGAGACAACTTTGCCACGGCAGCCCGACCACATATCTCCACGGTTTTACCTCTAGATCGCGTTTCTGCGGAGCTCGGGCGGAGCCCTGCTGAGACGAGATCATCACCAACCTCCGGAGCGCCGTCACGCTGCCGGAGAACTCTTCTACCTCTCCGTCTCTCTTGCTGGATCAAGAAGGCCGAGACCATCATCGAGCTGTACGTGTGCTGAACGCGGAGGTGCCGTCCGTTCGGCACTAGATCGTGGGACTGATCGCGGGATAGTTCGCGGGGCGGATCGAGGGATGTGAGGACGTTCCACTACATCAACCGCGTTCACTAACGCTTCTGCTGTACGGTCTACAAGGGTACGTAGATCACACATCCCCTCTCGTAGATGGACATCACCATGATAGGTCTTCGTGCGCGTAGGAAATTTTTTGTTTCCCACGCGACGTTCCCCAACAATCCAGACCTCGCTGTTGGTTATTGTCGGGAGAGATGTCTCGATCATGTGTGCACGTCTCCCGGACCCGTAGGGTCTACACACTTAAGGTTCGATGACGCTAGGGTTATAGGGAAATAGTGTACGTGGTTACCGAAGGTTGTTTGGAGTCCCGGATGAGATCCCGGACGTCACGAGGAGTTCTGGAATGGTCCATAGGTAAAGATTGATATATAGGATGAAAGGTTTTGGACACCGGAAATGTTTCGAGCATCACCGGTAGCGTACCGAGACCACCGGGACCATCGGAAAGGGTTCCGGAGGTTCACCGGGAGGGGCCACCAGCCCCAAAGGTGGCATGGGCCAAAAGGTGGAAGGGAACCAGCCCAGAGTGGGTTGGTGCGCCTCCCACCAGGGGCCCAAGGCGCAGGGGAGAGGGAAGGGGCAAACCCTAAGTCAGGTGGGCCTAAGGCCCACCAGGGGTGCGCCACACCCCTCCTCCCCTCCTGGCCGCTACCTCCTGGCGTAGATGGGGGCTGTCGCACCCCTTGGGGTGGGAACCCTAAGGGCTGCGCCCCCTCCCTCTCCCCCTATATATAGTTGACGTTTGGGGCTGTTTTGAGACACACGAATCTCTCTCTCGGCGCAGCCCTACCTCTCTCCTTCCTCGTCCTCCGCGCTGCTTGGCGAAGCCTTGCCGGAGTTCCACGTGGCTCCACCGCTACCACGCCATTGTGCTGCCGGAGCTCTCCCTCAACCTCTCCTCCCTCCTTGCTGGTTCAAGGTGTTGGAGACGTCACCGGGCTGCACGTGTGTTGAACACAGAGGTGTCATGATTCGGCCCGTAGATCGGAATCACACCACGATCTGAATCATTGCGAGTACGACTCCATTAACCGCGTTCTAGTAACGCTTCCGCTTAGCGATCTTCAAAGGTATGAAGATGATCTTCCCTCTTGCTCGTTGCTGGTCTCTCCATAGATAGATCCTTGTATGGCGTAGGAAAATTGTGAATTTACTACGTTACCAAACACAAAGTGGGGTTGGACCTGCAAGAAGTCCTCACAAGCTACGATGAAGGCTGAGATGTGCATGAAAGAATTTGGGGGGAGATCACGTAAATCTAACACATAGTAGAACATAACGCCCCGAACAAATGTGTGGAGAGGGAAACCAAGACCTAGAAGAAAGTGGGGGATAAAAAAATACCCTCTCGCCTTCTTTGGGTGTGGGGATAACTTGGCCCTTCTTTGGAGCACGGTGGACGATGTTCGCCGACAAATAGTAGGCGCTCTTCAACTCTAGGATTTTCTCCTCAGTGACACAGGAGACCTCCCACTTGCCTTTCAACCCCGAGCTAGCCATGGCCTAACTAGGGAAAGGATTCAAGGTTAGGAGAAGAGGGGAGCTTGAAGGTTAGATATTTGTGCGTTGGGAATGGCAATGCCGATGAGAGATCTCGAATGCGTGAGGAGGCTGTGGTGGCGGTTTTCCTTTTATAAGTTGTCGAAATACCAAGAGCTCCTCTACTGCACCCTGAACTTTTCCATTTCCCTATAATATCATGCGGCTATGTGCGTGTGGGATAACCCAAATCATAAATAATATCCGTGGAAAAGAGGGACATGATCTATGTAATGGGATGTGTCAATAAAGACTGTCTCGAACCACTCTCTCATAGTGGGTCATTGGTCTTGACATGTCACTACCTTTCATTAAAAAGGGTGTCAGGAAGAAACATTGTTCACCGTCGAATGGTCGGCCTGGAAGATGAATTTTATATTTATGAATATATATATTGTTTTGGAAATAGGGAGGTCATCGGCGTCCGAGCTATTACCGGCTAAATGTAAGAATGGGAGAACTCGCCCCGTAGGCCGAAGACTTTGGGCGCATGACGTAGCTGGAGGTCAAAACTATGGCATTGGAGGCCAATTCGAGGGCTACTCGGGAGTTCGGGACTAAGGGGTCCTCGGACCGCTTACCTATTTCTCTGGGCCGGACTCCTGGGCCTTTCTATTATCACTATTGGACTTCAGATATATAAAGTGATGTCGTATTCAAGACGAACTCTTCCGAAGACTTGGCGTGCACTCCATGGCCATGTGGAGATCGACATGTTTCCTCCCTCATGTAATCAACATTGTGTAACCCTAGCACCCCTGGTATCTATATAAATCGGAGGGCTTTAGTTCGTAGGACAAGTTAAGCTCATTACTCCTAGGGTTTAGACCACAACATATGATCTCGATGTAGATCAACTGTAACATCCCAAATTTTGGAATGTTAATATAATTATTAGATTGATTGTTTGTTTGTTTGAGTGATTGAAACTTGAGTGAAGTTTGAAATTTTAAAAAACTTTTGAATGAGAGGAAATAAAATGACTTTCCCTTTTCCTGTGAATTCAAATTCATCTATTTTAAAGTCAACGAGAGCAGATAGCATGACTTCTTCAACTATAAAGAATTTGAATCAAAGTGGCATTTGAATTTCTTTCGACTTTTGTTTTGCAATTCTATTTTTCTTCACTCAAGAAATGTCGGGGGAGCAATACTTGTCAAGCAAGAGAAAAAGAGACGAGGAGTATGACCCTCCAAAACCCGGGTATATTCTTTGAATTATTTGAGCCATGAAACCCAAGTTTTATTTGAAAAATATTTGCAAAAGGCATATAAAGCATTTAGGGAATTTTCTGAAAAACATTTTTTTAAAAGTTTTTATTTTGGCCATGGAAAAATATCCATCATTAAGATTTTATTTTTCTAATAATTTTAGTATATAAAAACTATTTATTCCGAAATTATTTGGTTTCCTTTTCAATCGTTAACTTTCCGGTTTTCGAAAATAGGAAAGCTATCTCTTTTAAATGGAAATAGAGCTGGCCCATTAAGACCTTTCCAAATCTGGCCCGACAAGAGTCATCTCCTTCCTCACGTTCTCCTTCCTCCCGTTCACAGAACCTTCGATGGCAATGGTGACAAGAAATCCTCCCTTCCCGATCTCCCTCTCCTTTCCATCCCGGTGCCTCCCGACCCCCCTATAAGAGAGCCCCGACTCCCTCGACCCATTTCCCCCCCTCACCTCGCCTCCTCCCTGCCCGCAGCCACCTCGCCACCACCTTTCATTTTTCCCTCCCTATCGAGCTCTGCAGGAGCAACTCCAGCGCCTCCCCTCCGTGCCGAGCCCCCGTGGTACCCCACCGCACCCCTACCCCTCCCGCTGCACCCCCACATCGCTGTTACCCCTCCTTACCCCGCCTCTTCCCCTCCAGGCGTCACCCCCTCGCTGGCGTCACCCCCTGCCTGGAAGCGACCAGGAGCGACCTCGTGCACTCCATCGCCTCTCCCCCGCCAGGAGCGCCACCGCATCCCAAGAGCCGGACCCCCCTCCTCCGCCACCCCCACCCCCGCCGGCGACCACCCTCCTCGCCGGAGAAGACTTCCCCCCTCGCCGGAGCATCCACAGGAGCTCCCCAGCCCCTGTCAGCCACAGTTAGGACACCCCCTCCTTTTGTTTTTATTTTTTATTTTTTTATTTTGTTTCGCACCATTAGATCTTGATCCTAGGGCTACTAATAGATCACTTAGAGCCCGAACCGTTTTCTTCTAATGTGCGGACGTTTGTTAGTTTACACCGAACATGCACCGTCTTAACGAATCACAGCATGCCACGTGTACCCTGTTCGTTAGAATAGCTTTTCTCTTTTTCTGTTTTTATTTCCGTAACAGAACCAGTTCTGATTTTGTTTTCCTTATATCTTTTAATCTAGAAGTCCAATGAAGTTGATTCTTTTTGCGTTAGATCAAAATTTTCTTGTAGTTTCCGAAAACATATTATTTGCCTATGTTTGAAATTTTAAAATTTGAATTAGAACAGATTTTATTTAAAAATTGTTTTGCTTATACCGGGAGTTTAAAAATAGCTTTTAAATTAATTCTTTTTTGCTACTATTTCCTATTGATCATATCTTTTAGTAGTTTAAGTTTCAATTTTTTTAATAGTTTTACTTGGGGTTTTTACCAAAACAGATTCTGTTTTGGCTATGTAAAGTGAATTGCATCACTTTGTGCTATAGTGTTTTTGTGTTAGTGATTTTATTTTGATTGTTAGGGATTGTAGTGCTTATTGTGTGTATTTTGTTTGTATCGATAGATCACCCAGAGTGCGAAGCTTGCTACCTAGAAGCGCTTGAGCACGACAACTATCAGCAAGGCAAGTCACGTTGATCATATTATTACCTATGTTTTATATGCATTGTAGTTCTACCTTTCTTCACCCAATTGCATGCAAAGTAGGTACTTGGAAATTTTGGAATCTTGATGTAGTATCATGTGGTAGGCACCCATCACCTTGTTACTTTGGTCGGGACGTTATTATGCTATGCTCCTAGTAGACGGGGTTTTGGTTGAGTGTTTACCATGAGTGTTGTGAGAACTTAATAATCAAGACCTGAAGAACTCCAAGACTTGCAAGACCTCAGAACGAAATATACCTCTGGGTGAAGGACGGTTTAGATGGGATCCTTGGAGAAACCAGTGGATGACCAGGGATGCATGGGGAAGCGCCATGACATCTTGCGGAAAGCTTCACCCAGGCTCAAAGAGACGGACGGATATTTTCAAGACCCAAGGCTTACCTGCACATCCACACGTTATTATGGGCTTTGGCTTGGTTGGACAACGTGGTGACTCTGGACAGGCGGTGCTACGAGATGTTGAAGAACGGTAGGATTGGATGGGCACCGACAGAGGATTAGAGGAACCGTTGAAAGACCATGTTTTGATCATCTGGTCTTCAAACACCCTGAAGTGCGAGGACATACACGGAGGCGATCAAATCTTGTGGGGAACGTGTACAAGACTCTGCAGAGTACTCAAACCTAATCGATTAGCCGTGTCCACGGTCATGGACAACTTGAGCCAAAGGAATTGAAACTATCAGGAATTCTCAACACCATTATATATTTGATGTGGGTAATATTGATAACTAGGGTATGAGAATTGGTTGGCGGAACCATCTCATTAACAACCAACAACGTAGTAATATTTTGCTTTTAGCCCCTCTCTTGTTGTAGGAGAAAACTTTGTTTTCCGCTAAAAACTTACAGCCCTACTTGCCATATATGCATATAGTATACATGATATTTTTACCCCTCTATTTTGTGACTTGCCGGTATATTCAATATGCTGACCTACACGGCTGCAACGTCTTATATTGCAGATACTTTCTTCAACGAGTAAGAGTACGATTCAGGGTTACGGTCTGCACTCAACTTGCCGTTGGTGTTTATTGGGACTCCACTCCCTTGACCGTTTCCGTTGAGATTTTGAGGTATATATTAGTTTTACGTTATTTACATGTGATTGCACTTTGATATATACATTGATGTACCGTGTGTGCCAGCATACTGATCCAGGGATGGCACAGATGCACAGAGGCTTGACTCGTTTTGAGTCGGATCACTACATCAACTCTGTACTAGATACTCCACCATCAATATAAACAAGAGCAGGACATAGGATTGTTCCTCCATCCAGAGGGCTCGAACCTAGGTAAACATAATCTCCTTTGTCTCTTGTTAACCATCGATCCAAGATCCATAGGTCGGACCCCCTAGCCGAGATCCGCCGGTTTTGACACGAACGGGGTGGCTTCGGCATTCGTGATCTCCGATGACATAATATGTGCCCCTTCACTTTCTGGACGTTCTTCATCGCCCCGACTACCCTCCTTGGAAGCGGCGGTTCCTCAACAACCTACACAGTCACCTCGGTGATGTCTAAACGAGTCCATCGTTTCTATAGGCGATCATCTAGGATACCCTGCCCACCTATACGACCATCACATGGGTTCATCTTGGCGATGTGCGCACCACTTCCTTCTGGCAGGACCAATGGCTTCCACGTGTCACGCTTTGCTTCGTCTTCGAGGCTCACTTCTCCCAATCGACGCTCCCAAATGCAAAGGTGGCTAAGGTCGTCGGGTACGGCCTTGCGCTCCAAACGAGGCTATCATACCTAACTCGGGGCATTTAGCCACGTTCGGGCCAATGTGAAGCGTAAAACCCTACTCCTATTTTACTGGATTGATTGGGGAAGACGGAGTTTGCACAGTGTTCTTCCCCCACAAGGGTTGCCGTAGAAAGCTATCACGTGTGTACAAATATTCTTGGTTCTAATCCCCTGGGGTCCTAAACCTCCAAGTGTCGAATCCTTTGCTAGGTTGCCTTGGGCCTCCTTTTAGAGCTCAAGGGGTGTCCAAAGTGGCAAACAATCATGATTAGATAGCCAACAATGCTATCATACCTAACTTTGGCACTTAAGACAAAGTGCCATAAATGCGGCCTTTGGTGACAAGTGGGGGTGCGTTCCGGCAAGCTTCTGTCACCTATTAGCTCGTCGTGGCTTGGTGTCTTGACACGCCTCTGGATGGGTGTCAACAAGTGGTAATATGTCTTCCGGCGCGTCGTCACGTATCTAGCGAGGACACTTAGTCACGTTGGAGCTTGACACCTCATGTATAAGTGACTGGTGTAGCGATGAGGTGGAGCGGTGGTAGACTGGCTGGTGCTTTCCGGGACGGCGACTTGCTGGGTCTTGCCAAGGATGCACGTGCCTTCGCCCCCGGCAGGTTCCGGGGGTTCCTTGCATTTCTTCGGCCTGTCCAGCGCTGCTTGTGTAGGTTTTTCCGGTGTCTGGTCCCGGCTATTTACTTGGGTTGGTGGTTGCCCTTGAGGGGTTAAGCTCGTAACGTCTGTGCAAAAGTCAGGGGCACTAGGTACGCCATTACTAGTGCACCGACAGGAGCCCCCAGGCCTGGCCCATACGCCCTCACCCTACGATGTTGGGTCAGGCCCAAAGTTCATGCACGGGCGTGAAATTGCAAAGGGGTAACCGCCAACCCACTATCCCGCACTTCCCCACCACTTCACGCCGTTTCCGCCACACGTGTCGCATTCATTGCTAGAATCTCGCGTCGGGTGCATGCGGCTTAAAGTCTTGGTCGTGGCAAAAGCTGCAGTGTCATGGATTGGATTTATGGGGCGGTTACCTGTTTGCTCATAGTGGTGGGCAATGGCATAGGTGGAGATGGGCGACGACCTTTGGAGCGTAGGAGAGCCAGCCCCCCGCACCCTCTCTATAAAAGTAGGAGGAATGCGGTAGACGATGCTCATCCATCCTTCTCCTCTCCTCCAACCTAGGGTTGGCTGGACTGCTCTTCTCTTTTTGTCCCTCGAGATGGCTTCAGTTTTTAGCTATGGCGGGGAGGCTAGTGTGCCATCCATCTTCTGTGGGGGCAACAAAGACCTCCCTTTGGGATCATGCAACCACTGCAGTCGTTGCGACGGAGGGCGACACCAGTGCTCGAGGCGGGGCGCTGGAAGGGCCTGGGGTCGCCTAGGAGCCCGTCGTCGAAGGGGATGGAGTTTTATACCGGACACTCCTCCGGTGACACCGGCACCGCCTATGTCGGGGCATACCGAAGGTACGACATTGGAGTTTGTTGTCAGGCTACGCGGTCCTCCCCACGGTCGTCTGTGCTTCCCTCACCCTTTTTCTAGGGTAACGGAGGTTGACAAAACCGCAGGGAGTGTGGCTCCCGTGCTCCTTCTTCCGAGTTTTGGAATAAAATCATCGGCAACGTACCCGGTTGTGTGTGGGTGGATGCAGCGGTGGTTCTCTGGATATCATGGTAGGGCCACCCGCCCATGGCGCCATGTTTAGCGCGCATGGGTGGGAGACTTTCTCCTACGTGTTCATTTCAAAGACATGGAGGATTTCCCGCCTTTGGTCACTAGGGACGACCATGCTCTCTGTGATTGGTCCGAGAGAGCATGGAGTCTTGCCTGGACGTGTCGAGGGGTCCAACGGCGGTGGAGGCGCTCGCACGAACGATGGAGATGATGGAGTCTATGATGGCGGCGACCTTTGGTTCCCTAGGGATGGGGGAGGCGACTCCGTTCCATCGTGATCGCCGGTAGCACCATCATCAACAGCTGGCCTCGACAGTGCCATCATCTGCACCTGCCCACTTCTTCCCTGCTGTCTTCATCCGCCCTTCTCGGATGCGGGGCCCTTGTGGTCCTGGCAGGGAGGCATCCTTCTGGTCCTGGCGGGGAGGCGTCGAATCCCAGTCGGGTGCTCCTTTCCCCCGCCTTCCCTCCTTCATCCAATCTCTAAAGAAAGATGGACAAGGAAGGCATTACGAGGCACTTATCTTTTCATAAAGCAAAAGGTTGTAGGCCCTTGCTAATTTTTTACTAGGGGAAATGTAATTTATTTTATCCATTTTATACTAAAGAATGAATAAAATGAGCACCATTCATCTTTCTCGAGTACGGTCCCTCCGCCCTTCTATTTGCATTATGTTGTATGTATGTTCATGTCGTAGAGGACTCCTTGCCGGATTGATGCAAGACGCGAGTGTCGAAGGAGGAGCAAGCACCCTGACAACAGATGATCACCATCCCCCGACAAGGCCCCTCGTTGGTATCGGCGCGGTCCCCCCGTGGCTAATAAGCAACAAGAGATGAAGGACGGCTCGTCCGGACAAGGGTTCCTATCGTGCGAAGAGTTCCATTGTACACAATCACAAAGGAGCGAAAAGGATTTACTCAAGGAAAAGAACGAAACCAAGCTTAAGATAAGGTAGTTTAAACTTATCTCCTTAGGGGAGGCCCCCTTGAAGGTGTGATGGTTCGTCGTCCTTGTCTTTCCTCTATCTCCTGTTTACCTAGAGGTCAAACACATAGAAAATGAGAGGCTCCGTCCTCTTCGAGAGAGGGGATACGTGATAACAAGGATCACAAGTCCATCAAGCACTCTTAATAACTAGTAAACAAGGGCAGTATTGATTTCATAACACAAGTAAATGTGTAATGCACATGCAAAGGATGATATGATGCATTGCCTAGCTTTATTTATGCACATGATCTGCGTTGGCTTTGTACAGAGGGTTACATGCAACTGCGGCAAAGCTTGTACAAAAGGTGGTTGCTCGGGGCTGGGCCCGGCAACCGCGCCTTACGGGTAGAACTTACGAAGATGCTCATTGTTCCATGAGTTAAAGCACTTTGATGCCATATTCAATCTCTAGATGGACTGCGCCAGGTGTGGTGACTTGTACTACCCGGTAAGGGCCTTCCCACTTTGGCGCCAACTTGTTGGAACCCATGGCGGACTTAACGCGCCTAAGGAAAAGGTCTCCTTCCTCAAAGCTCCACGCGTGGACCCTGGGGTTGTGATAGCGGCGTACGGCCTGCTCGTAGCGTGCATCACACACAACATCCCAGAGAGGATCTTCCTTGAGGAGTGTGGCATTGTCATGCCGCAGCTGCTATTGGTCCACTTCATCATAGGCAAGAACTCGAGGTGACCCGTATATGAGTTCCATGGGGATAACTCCTTCTACCCCATATACTAGGGAGAAAGGTGTCTGATCAGTAGCTCGATTTGGTGTCATTCTGAGGGACCAAAGAACCACCGACAGCTCATCAATCTAGCGCTTGCCGCATCTTTGCGGCCTATCAGAAGTTCTTGTCCCGAGTCCTTGCAATATTTTAGCATTCATCCTCTCAACTTGCCCATTGTTGCTTGGGTGTGCAACAAAGACGAAGGAGACCTTGCTTCCAAGGCTTTGGACGTACTGCATGAATATGCGGTTTGTTAACTGGGTGCCATTGTCAGTGATTAATCTACTGGGTACTCCAAAGCGGCACACACCAGTCCTATCATGAAATTGATAGCTGATTGCGCAGTCACCTTTCTTACTGGATCCACTTCACGCCATTTGGTGGACTTGTAAATTGCTACATACAAGAACTCGAAACCCCCAGCAGAGGTGGGGAACAAGCCTAGGATATTGAGCCCCCAGACCGAGAATGGCCAGGATAAAAGCATCGTCTGGATGGCTTGTGCTAGTTGATGAATGTTCTTCGAATGGAACGGGTAGGCCTCACACTTGGTTACTAGCTCAGTTGCATCTTAGAGGGTTGTGGGCTAATAGAAACCCTGCCGGAAAGCTCTCCCGACAAGGTCCCTTGATACTATGTGTGACCCACATATGCCTCCGTGAATCTCTGCCAATAACTTTAGTCCTTCCTCCCGGTAGATGCACCTTAATTTCACACCATTTGGTCTCCTTCTGTACAAAATGTCTGCTAGACCGACGAGCTACTTTTTCGGCATCTTCTTGCTCTTTGGAAGTTCTCCTGTTTGAAGCAATCGGATAATATGTTGCACCCAAGACAGAGCATGTGGCTCGACAACAAGGACTGAAGGCATCTCCTCGTTCGTGGGAGTGCTTAACTCTACGACGAGAACCTGGGGTTCCGCGGGAGGGAGCGGCTCACCAGGAGAAACGGAACCACCTCCGGCAACTTCTCTATAGAGGGCTTCAATAAGCTCTACGGGGAACGTTTGTCGGAGTTCAGTTTTCTTCTTTTTCTGGTCATCGTTGAAGGTGATACGGACGGTTGAGTGATGTGAAGGACAAAAACTCCTGGTTCCACAGGAAGTTTCTGCGCAACACACTTTGACACATGATCGGCAATGATGTTTTTGGCACGTGGCACATGTTTTGCCTGTAATCCGTCAAATCATGCCTCCCACTTCCTCACTTCCTCTACGTAAGCATCCATCAACGACCTCTGATAATCTTTATTAACCTTCTTCAGCATGAGCTGAGAGTCTCCTCTGATGATCAACTTATCGACTCCCAACTCCACCGCGATTCTGAGTCCCGCAAGGAGTCCTTCATATTCGGCGATCTTGTTGGTAGTTTCCTCCCGAGGAAAATTGCATTTGGACCACGTATTTGAAGTGCTCTCTGGTGGGGGTGATGACGAGCACACCTGCCATGGCACCCTGGAGTGAGAAGGCACCGTCAAAATACATGACCCTTTCCTTAGGTGCTTCCCTGCCAGGGAGAATGGTTTCTTGGACTTCTTCATCTGGTGTGGTCGTCCATTCGGCTATGAACTCTGCCAGGGCTCTACTTTGAATGGTGGAAGTGCTTTCATACTTCAACCCAAAACTTGGTAGCTCTAGCGCCAACTCGACTATCCTGCCACTGGCTTTGGGGTTCCTCAAGATGCATTGCGGTGGAAAACGGGTGACAACCGTGATCTCATGGGCTTGGAAGTAGTGGTGCACCTCCCTCGAGGCTATGATGAGGCCGAAGATCGTTTTTTGCACTCCAGAGTACTCTGACCTAGCCCCTATAAAGAGGAGCTGACAAAGTACACTGGTTGTTGTACCGCTTTGTTCTTCCCCAGCTCTTTGGTGTTCTCTGTGCCAGCCTACTCGGACTCTGCTGAGAGTGTTGGGTATTGCCGCGAATACCTTGACTTCATCCCCGGTAGCATCTGCCGTGGCGGCTGCATCTTCATCTACTTCCTGCTGCACCACCAGGGCTACGCTAACAACTTGATTCGTTGCCGCCAGGTATAGCGGCAACGGCTCTTGCGGCTTGGAAGCGACCAAGGTGGGAGCGGAAGAAAGATATGTTTTTGTTCTTGCAGCGCACCGTCTGCTTATGGGGTCCACTTAATCGGGCCAGCCTTCTTTGGGATTTTAAAGAACGGCAAGGCCTATTCAGCGAATTTGGAGATGAATCTGCTCAACACGGCAACGCATCCGGTCAGAACTCTCATGTCCTTGACTGTCTTGGGTGCTTGTATCTGCTCGATAGCTTTGATCTTGCCGGGATTCACTTCTATTCCTTGCTAAGACGCAAAGAACCCAAGTAGCATGCCGAACGGGACACCAAACACACATTTCTGAGGGTTAAACTTCAGTTTGATATTGCGCAGGTTCGCAAAGGCCTCTCCTACGTCTTGTACATGTTGGGGAACGTTGGATGGGAAACAAAACTTTTCCTACGCGCACACAAGATTTATCAATGGTGACGACCATCAACGAGAGGAGAGAGTGCATCTACAAACCCTTGTAGATCGCTAAGCGGAAGCATATATAACGCGGTTGATGTAGTGGAACATCTTTCCAATCCAAATCGCAGTTCGTCCCGCGATCTCATCAAGATCCATCCCGCGATCCCATCATGACCCATCCCAATCTAGTGCTGAACGGACGACACCTCCGCATTCAGCAACCGTACAGCTCGATGATGATCACTTCCATCTTAATCCAGCAAGAGGGGCGGAGAGGTAGATGAGTTCTCCAGCATGACAGCGTGGTGGTGGTGGTGGTGAACAATCCAGCAGGGCTTCGCCAAGCGCTGCGGAACTAATCTAGAGGAGAAAACGATCTAGAGAGAAAGAGGGCAGCACGTGGCTAATTAGGGTTGGGGCTGCCTTCAAAATCCTCTAGTATATATAGGAGGGCGGGAGGGGAGGAGGCAGCCAAAAGGCTCCTTTGATTCGGCCAAAGTGGAGAGGAGCTGGAGGAGTCCACCTCCAATCCTACTCCAAGTAGGATTCCATTGTGTCTCTTCCTTCGCTTTTTCCCTTTTCCCCTTCTTTGCTCCTTGGCCGAAATAGGCACCCTTGGGCTGGCCGCACCAGCCCACTAAGGCCTGGTGCGCCACCTTTAGGCCTATTATGTTACGAGTGGGTGGCCCCTCCCGGTAAAACTCTGGAACCCATTCATCACTCTCGGTA